>NC_056726.1:523900869-523925869 GCF_019279795.1 Protopterus annectens | reverse complement strand
TAAGAATGAAAGAAACAAATAAAGGTTAAGCGCTTTTCATCCCACCCAGTTGTGGGACTTCTTCAGACAAAAAACCTGTCAACTGCAGTATATATCCTAGTGGGGTGGTGCCGCAATTACAAACACCACAGCAATATGTAAAGACTCCTGGTCTTTTCTTCAAAATATTAACAACCTTGAGTATAATGGCAGTCTAAACTTCCTAACCGTCGACGTGAGAGATTTGTATACATACATCCCTCACCAAGACGGTATAGAATGGGTGAGCTTCATGTTAAGGAAAGGAGGGGCTAAACAGTCAGAAATCACCTTGATAGAAGAAATGCTCTATAGACATAGATCTATCATATAACTTTTTGATTTTCAACAACAAAACCTATCTACAGAAAATATGCGTAGCCATGGGCTCCCCATGCGGGGGGAGCTTTGCTAATTTAGTCATGGCCTACTGGGAACAAGAAGTGATAGGGAAGGATGACCAAATGATGAATAAAATCAAATTTTATACATGTTTCCAAGATGCCATTTTTATTTTAATGGAGGGAGATGAAAAAACAGCACTTGATTTGGTTTCATCTTTTAATAACAGTTCTGGTTTCCTGTCTATCACGTATACATACAGTAGTGAAAGGATTGCTTATTTAGATGTAGATTTATGGAGGGACCATAAAAATGGAACATTCTGTGCTAAAATTTATAGGAAAGAAACATATTCTAACACCTTGCTCCATTATAGCAGTAACCATCCTTGGTATCAGAAAAAATTACTAGTAAAAGGCCAATTGTTCAGAGCAGCCCGTATGGTTTCCAGAGATGTGGATTTTTTTGATGAGTGCTAATTACTCAAAGCAATGTTTTTGAGACCGGGTTATCCAAAACAACTCATAGACAGTCTGATTAATGAAGTGAGAACAAAAAGGTACTCGGGTATTTACCAAGCTATTCTTGGTGGTACAAAACACTTGGTAGTACAGGTTCAAAAACCAGACACATCATTAGTAAGATTGGCATTCATAACTCCTTTCAGTATTGACAGTGAGGTCATCACATTGATAATCGATAAAAATTGGCCAATAATCAACAATGATAAAGAATTAGGAAATAAACTACCAGATAAACCAAAAATAGTTTGGAGAAGAGGTAAAAACATCAAACAAATCATGGAGAGCATCATACAGGGACTGCCATGGAGAAAGGGTATGTTTCAATGCAATATGTGTAATTATTGTTCTTACAGGAATACTGGGGAAACTTTTTGTATAAGGAATGCTACATATGAGGTGAGACACAAATTTACCTGTCAGTCTAAAGGTGTAGTGTATTTAGCCCACTGTCAACAATGCCCAGCATTTTATTTTGGGAAAACTTTGTGAAAGTGTCTATGAACACTTACATGCTATTAGGAAAAACAAACCTGAAAATGCATTAGCAAAACATACAATGGAAAATCTGAATCACAAATTTCTGTTTAGAGCAGTTGATTGTGTTCTCACAGATAGTAGGGGTGGACCATACCATGTACAATTAGAGGTATTGGAATTATACTGGCAGATCCGTTGTAATGCTAGTGTTATTCCTGGACTCAATGAAATATGTTCCCCTCTATCCAATATTGAAGCTAAGAAGTTTGTGCAGATGAGGATATAATTATACATATATTTCATCGGGATTAATTCAATGTAGGTATATTCCTGTATTGATACATTTACACTTTTTCGTATTATATCCATATATACATATTTTTTGTATGTACAGAATAGAACTATCTCTATATTTATTATACTTGTGATTCAGGTATTGGTCACCGTTTCAAAATGATAACATCGACCTGTTTTATATACAGATATGTTCTGCATTAATCTGGTTTTCTATGTTGCCATTTGGGACATCTTCATCCCCCCCCCTTTTCTACACACATGATGTATATCAGATTCACGGGTTTTATACGTATTTAGACATACTAAGTTCTTGGTTGCTTGTTATGGCCTTTACCTATTGTAAATACAAGTGGTTTAGATGTACTTATTGGATTAGCTATTTCCATTACTATAGATCCACTGCCGTCAACGTATACAAGGTACACGCCATAGTTTTTAATCTTCTTAATACTTGTTCAAATATTTACTCCATTGTGATGGCGTTGGTTCACGTTAGACATGTACTAGGTTTGACTATCTTAATGGTAACAGGTTTTCCATTGGGTCAAACTATTCCATGTTAACCAGCATTATAATTAGCCGTGGCGTTCGAATTGTGTTTTTTTGTCTTTTTCCTTCCTTTTTACACATATCATGCATGCTAGATCCATGAGTTTTTCTATACGAGGTATAGTAAGCTATTGTTTGTTTAACAGGATTTTGCTTAAAGTAAATATTTGCATTTTATATTTCAAATGGATTCACATTTTATTATTATAGACCCATTATTGTCATGTATATATATGTTTTAAAAAGGTTTTTAACATTTTAAAATTTTACTATTTAAATAGTTCTGACTTGTACTGTTGATGCCAGACAAGCATTAGGTTTCACCTTTATGGTAAACATAGTTTTTTCTGTTAGGTTAAACTACTTAACATTCAATTAGTATTAAGATCAGCTGTGGTGTTTGTAATTGTGGCACCACCCCACTAGGATATATACTGTAGTTGTTGGTATGTTTTTTGTTTGAAGAAGTCCCACAACTAGGTGGGATGAAAAGTGCTTAACCTTTATTTGTTTCTTTCATTCTTACTGTTCAAGTAAAGTATTTTTTTACGATACAGCTATATCGTCTTTTCTGGAGAGTGGCATTTGCGATAAACAAGAAACTACTCATCCTTGGATACTTTAACTTTCACTTCCATTCCAGCAGGGGTTCTCAACTTTGCTCTTTTCTCTCTATTTAACCTCACCCAAATGATAACCTCTCCTACCAAGTCTAGACCAAACACTGGAAAGAACTCCCTCCTTGACTTATTTATTACCAGCATTCCTCATCATATCTCAGAAGTACTCTGCTTATCTAACATCCTCAATGACAACCTACCTATCCAAGGAATTCTATCATTCTGGGCTCCTCATACCCCAATCACAAATGAAACTAGACCTAAAACAAACAATAAAGTAGATAAAGTCCTCCCTAACATGAATCAAACAGACTGGTTTCAGAGTAATCACGAAGATGATCCAACCTCTGCTTTTCACATATTTAATACCTTCATGAACAAAATACTGGAAAAGCAATTCCCTCTCATAAGTATGAGCTTTAGTAGACAAAACTGTCTCTGGGTTGACACTAACTTATTAAAAAAAAAAATAAAAAAAAAAAAAAAGAACACCTTTCAGAGAGGAATCAGGCTTGGAGACAATGGAAATCCTCTCAGTCTCTAGATGACTGCCAGACCTTCCCAAATCACCATCACTGCTGCAAGTTAATAATAAAACAGTCAAATCCATGTTTTTGTGCTCAAACGTTCAAGCCACAATTATACAATCTACACTGTTTTGGAAGGTTATAAAGAATGTACAGTTGAGTATGAACTTATTACATCAGCTTATGTCCAGTTAGATCACTATTACAGTATACATTATATATGGAAAGCATCCTGCAAAGTATAGCATACATCTGGCCAGCATACCCTATCACGCCACATGTCTGACATAAGCCCCAAATGTGATAAGGTGAAGCTGTTCATAATGGATGCATGAACATGAAGATTCTCAGGACTTTCTTGCTCCAGACAAGAAAGGGAGAAGTAAAACAGTGAGTTTTTCTCTAACTATGACAGTAGGAAATGTATATCGGGGTACATATTAGCCAGAAGAGAAGAATATATACAGAAACAGAAGAGAGTTTGGAGGATTCTTGGTTTGGGGTCACGTGTGGAATCTCAAATGAATTGGAGGAAAACATTAAGTCAGTTTGTAATCTTTCTTTGTGATGCTGAGAACTCACTGGTCTGAAGTTATCAGTCTCCACACATGGAGGGAATGAGATTATTTGTTTGATAAAGAATAAGGAGATAGCTGGCTTACAAGGCATCCACAAATCTCACACTTATGACTCTCCTACATATTTGTAAGTCTAAGACTATCAGAAATACAAGGTCTAGGGACCTAAAGTTTGTCTGTGACTTAAGCAGAACATGCTGGAGAGAGATATGTGTCCCACAGACTGCCCCCTCCTATGGAACAGGCTTCCCATCCATATGAAGCTGAGTTCATCTATTAACCAGTTTAAGTGCAACGTAGACCACTGGATGGGAAATAGGAAATTTACATGGGCCTGGCACCCATGTCCCATATGGACAGAGGTAGCTTATAAATGCCGGGCTCTCAATGTCTTGTTCAGAAACAGGACATCATTATTCTTTCGGGAAAACCTGACTAGGCTTAGAAAGGCCCCCCAAAACACTGGCCTAGGAGGGATGGGAGAGTGGGGGCTGAGGCAGTCATAAACTAGTAGATTAGTCTGTAAATGAACCCTTTGGCCATTTGAAGTCTGTTTTTCATTTTTCCTGAAACTTCTATTTGTCAATTATTTTCCCTTTTTTGCTGTTGCTGTTTCTGTCCTTTTCAAAAAAGGTGTCAACCTAAGAAAGATAATTACTCTGGAATTTAGGTACTGCAGACAGAAAAATCTTGTTTAAATTCCTTCAAGATCTTGTGTCTCACCTGCAGGCTTTTGAACATTTCAGCAGCAGGTCCAAAGACAGTTTCCCTACTCGGGGGCATCCAATAATTCTGACATGACATCTTCAAGTAAAAACTGTAGTCTCAACCAAGAGAATCTTCTTTAAGACAGACCCTGTAGCTACAGTTCTAGAAAATGCAACAGCAGCATCATACCTGCATGTTGTACAGCTCCTAGCTACTTGTGTAGCAGAACTAAGCAAAGGCAAAATAGAGTTTTAACTATACGAGTGAGACATGTCAGACAGTACATTATTCATATTTTCCATAATAACAAAAGATATCTTAGCATAAGGGTTTGATAGTTTATGGCCTACTAACAAAGCATAGCAGACTCCAGCTGAACTCACACCTTACCTTGAGGGAAATCTCATAAAAAATTGTCAGAAAAATCCTTGAAAAGATTCAGCACTAAATACAACCCAAACCCTGGTAGCATACACTCAGCATTCCTAAAAAGGTGCACTAAACAACTTTCCAAACTGCTTGGTCACATATTTAACCCCTCAGTCACAATAGAAAATGTACCAGCCCAATTCAAATAATCTCTTATTTTAACACCTTTATTAAATTACCACTTAAGACATACGCAGACATTAATTTATATATCAGAAAACAAACCATATTAATATATTTCCAGTTCCAAACATTATACATCACGTATATTCTTTTGTATAACTATCATCAATCCAACATTATATAAATTGATCAATTCCTGCCTTCCCTTAAAATTCAATCCCCCAAAACATTATTCTGCATATATCGTTCATACAATTTCCATTTTTTCTGTAATTTATTCCTACCATTTCCTAAAGCTCCCACTTCCAGTTCTTTTCTCTCTATTACAATATTCAGTACTTCAAATATAGTTGGTTTGGACTTTTTTTCCATATTCTAGTAATTGCTTTTTGGCAGCCACCAGAATTAAACTTAACAAGGCCCTATCTCTAATTCAGATCCTGTATCCCAGTTCAAAAAAAATTCCTTAGTTAGACCCATTTGCTCACCCAACATTTCTGGCACAGTATTCTGTAGGGATTTGTTAAAGTCTGCTAACTCATTACACTCCCAAAAAACATATGTTCCCAATTACTTCTTTCTTCCCCACCACACATCCAACATTTGCCATCTCCCTGAGGAATCATTTTTTGGAGACTGCTCGGGATATAAAAATACCTATGCAAACACTTCCAAGCAAAAATCCTACATCTTCTAGACTTTGTTGCATATTTGGGAGCTATACATATGTCCTCCCATTAATTCCTTGTGAATTGCTTATCCAATCTCTCTTCCCAATTTTTTAACCTCCTTTGATTGATTATAGAGTTATAGAACAATATCCTATATGCCCTGATAATTATCCCTTTTTCAACAACAGCTTCTCTTTTAGACTCAACTAAAAACTTCAATAGTGCAAGTCTTTCACTTAGGATTCACATATCCCTTTCTGTTTGCCTATACTATGATATCAATCCCTGACAGGGAAGGCATCTCTAGCCTGCAGTCAAAATGTCTTCTTGTCCTCTTCCCATTCTATTACCTTTCCCTCTCTAATTATTCAATCCCACTTGGTTCCTTTGCCAGTTTTCTCCAATAAATCCCAGCCCCCTCTTGCCTATTCTCTGTACCAAAATTGCAGTCATCCCTATCAGCAAAATCTCCTTCTCCATTCTTGTGTTGAATTGGTTATTTGAATGCTTTCTGCTACTTTATGAATATAATATTTTGTATGGCTGTAATTTTCCTTAATGATCTGCATCCAAAATCCCACTTACTCCTTACATCTAGAATTTCCCCCACTTCATCATCATTCCTTTCTACTTTGAATTACAGCTTTCTATTTGTGTTATGTACAGCACCCTTAACTGTATAGCTCTAAAATATCCACTCAGTCAGGTAATCCTAAACCACCTTGTTCTATTGGAAGGACCTGCTTATCCCACTTGACCCTTGCCTGTTTCCTCTCTCAGATAAAATCCTTCAACTCATTATTACTGCCCATAACTTCTCCTCTGGTTGATAAAATATGCCTAGCATGCATATAAAACTAAAGGGACTAAAACAGTTTCACTGCTTCTGTTTTGCTATCCACATCCAAAAACATGAGCTTCCAGTTTCTCATTTTTTGTACTACCTTTTGTTTAGTAACTTCACACATATCCTTAGCTGCCATAACAGAATCCTTTTTAATTTATACTCATAAATACTTAATTTTATCATGTACCCATAAATATGACTATTACTGACCAAATTTATCTGTGATTACAAACTTTACAGCTATACCCTTTGTATTATCGTTATTAATTTTATATCCCAAGAAAGACCTGAAACTGTCTCAAAATGATCCACATCACTGAGGTGTCCTTTTCTGGTTTTATCAGCTACAAAATAATACTGTATGCGAATAAATCCAAATTTTCTTGATCACCATACTAGTTATAGCTTTGAATTTCGGAGTCCCACATTTTCTTTGCCAAAGGCTCTAAATACAACACAAATAGGAAAGGAGAAATAAGGCGCCCCTACCTGATTCCTCTGTTCAGACACAATTTACCAGAGGGGAAGAATCCCACTTTAATTATTGCTTTATATATATATATATATATATATATATATATATATATATACATATATATATATATATATATATAAATAATATATATATATATACATATATATATATATATATATATATATATATATATATATATATATATATATATAAACACACACACACACACACACACACACACACACACACACACACATATACATACGCACTCCTAATTCACCCTATTATTGTATCAGGGAATGTAAACACTTCTTATGCCCCATTCATGAAATCCCAGCTTACTCTGCCAAAAGCTTTTCCTGCATCAAGTCCCACCAATAACAACAATATTTTCTTACTTGCTGCTTCCCTCTAGATCACCGTTGTTCTGTTAATGTTGCCACTCTTCCAATCTTTATTAATTTCTTCCATCCTAGCTTCCAAATGTCCACAGGAATACCATCTATTCATGGAGACTTTCCAGCAGACTGATTATATGTCACAGTTTTTATCCCATCTCCTACTATCTTAACTGTTAATTGTTGAGCCTCATCTACCTCTACTTTTGCATACTTTAGACTTCCATAAATATTTCTATTTGTACTCTTTCTTGATTTCTAAATTTCTCTGCTTTATACAAATTTTCATGAAATTTCCAAACTATATCTAATAACTCAAGAGGATCTGGTTATTTTTCTTGTTACAGGCATCCAAAGTTTGGCAACAACCCTTCCTAATTTCCTTTACCTAAGTCATTGTGCTATTTTTCTTTCTTTTTTTTTTTTTTTTGTGATCTGCACTTATAATCAAAAATGGCTGCTTAATAATCTATTAACTTAAAACAAACACACAAAATTACGTAAATCTTCAAATAATGGAGTTTAACCCTCCTGATAAAAACAGTTGACCCAAAGCAACAGCTGCATCCACAGGTATTTCCTAACCTAAAATTAAAGTCATCCATGCTAAAGCACGTTACAGCCTATGCTCCTACTTATATTAATTGCTATCTGTTCTTGCCTTACCTTTACTCCCCCTCCAAGTTGTGAAAAACAGCTTGGAGGGGAATAAACATTATGTATACTTTCAGAAAACGTAATCTTTTAGCCTTAAGAAAAACTGCACTGGGTATCTTTAAATAAAACTAATAAATTATACACTGTTCTAACAAATGCATTGTGGTGTTTAGGTACCAAGAAAGCCGCTAGCTCTTATTCATTTCCAATCAGTTCAAATTTTATTTTTTTTTTTACTAAGCTGCTTGCCCTTGTATATGTTAATAGTAGGGGTTTCCCCTGAATCAATGTCTACAGCTCTCATGATTTATTGCCTGGACCTGTAGTCAGCTTGTCTTAATGAAAACATAAGAAGAGCTTGTACAACTGACCCCAGCTGCCACCTTCTCAACTCATTAAGAACATTTATTTGCTAAAAGAAACTTTTTCATTACATTCAAAGTGTGCTCTTATTTTTACAGCACACATGCTTACACAAGAAATGTGTCATTAAAATAAATCAAGGACATTAATCCAGACATTTACCCATGCAAAAGTAAGAGAAAATATCTCAACTCCATATATAGTATACTCAGTGTACTTACACATCCCATTATCCATCCCAACAGCCCAAGATTACAGCCTATTAATTTAAGAATACTTTTGTTCAACCTTTCATCATTTTGTATACTGTAATGCCTACATTTCTTAAAACTAAAAAGACAAAAAGTACTGGTTTCTTTTAGTACCTTTATCACATACAATTTTTAAAAATGCTTTACTATGTAACACATAATTTATATCATGAAATGTCTTATCCAAATACTGTTAAGAACAAAAACTGTTTTACTTACAGTTGCTCTTTTCTTCTTCTTCTTTTTCTTTCAGTGTCCTTCCAAACACTAATGACTTGAAGTGGGCTGTATGCCTTTCAGTCCCTCTACAAGTTTAACAAAGTCAATAGAAGTCCAATCTTTCTCAGCCGCTTTATTTTTGTAAAGCTATATTTCACAAATGTGACTTATGCTTTATGGTCTCACATTTCTTTACTAAGTTCAGCGTTGCTGATCTTCTTCCTGTTCATCTCCATCTCCCAACCGAAGACTCCAGCTCATGTCCAAGGTATTCACAATTCTTCTAGTTAACTCCTGTGCTTTTTCCCTCTCTGAAGCATTTTCCTTTGGAACAACAAAATATGGTTCACTGGCCAAGTCTCTCTATGGACTTTATTAACAGACGAATAAAAAGCAGAGTCCCCTTTTATTTGAGAGCTCACCTTTTGTTGGACAAACTTTTGTATTTCCTCCTTAGCCTGTTCTGCATCAAAAAATTACTTTGATCCTCCAGGAAAAAAATATTCTGAAGACAGCTGGATAAAGCAGCTTGAATCTCACACCTACCTACTGACATTCCCTGACTGCTGGGATAAACGTGCTTCTCCTCTGCCTGCTATACAGTGAATAATCATTTTCCACAAACACTCTGCTGTCTCCAGTTTTTAATATTTTGCCTTCTTTACTAATATAGGTCTAGGCTGCTTTCTCATGGCCAGGTTTGGAGAATACACAATATGTCCTTTTAGTTAACAAGTCCTTCTATGTGGTTGCTTATTTGTGCTTTCATAAAATTAATAGTCTGTTTCTTCTAGTTTCTCTGGTACCACAAAAAATCTTAGGTTTTCTGTGCCTGCTCTGTCCTCTAACTCTACCCTTTTTTGAAACAGCTCTTCTTCAGCAGTCTCATACTCAGCCAGCCTTATCTTCACTTCAACCTCTGATTTTTTTGCAGTTTTATCAGTTCATCTGAATAGTTGTTAAAGCTTCTTCCATTTTTCCAGATTTTTTTTCATTTATGATGATATACTCTCTCAATGTTTCATTTATTTTAATCAGCACTGAGCACATTTTATTTTTTGCTCTAAATTACTAGAAGCCATCTCTTGTTCCAAAGCTGGAGCTTGAACTGCTTTTTGCTGAGTAGATGCTGGATTCTTCCCAGTCAGCATTTTCTCTTCACCACTTCATTTTCTTTGAGGCTAGGTTTTCTTCTTTGCTGGCAAACAGGCAGTGTACTTGCTAGCCAGTAACTGAATTTTACTGTAACAGTCAGAATTACTAACCTTTATCTCCTCAGTTTCTTTTTAAGACAGGGAGAGCTGAAGTTAAGTTGCTGATTAGTGTGCAGCCATCTAGGAATTCCAATCAAATACTCTCTCAGTATAAAACACACACTTATGAACATAAACAGAGAATATAGCCTCAGGCAATAAAACAACCAGAGCAAAAAGAAGCAAATGAGAAAAAACACCGTAGCACTGGATGTAACACAGCAGAATATCCAATTTATTGTAAGTAAGTGCTTTCAAGGGTTCACCTCTTCATCAGACTTAGATAAAAATAACTTAAACCAGCCACATTAAATAGTATTCTAACATTAATTACTTCAATTAAAAACAATTAAATTATTTAAAGCAATACTTAACATTTTTAAAAACATCACAGCATACATAAACTAAAAACTAGTGTCGCAACTGTCTCGCTTTCAGGAAAGGTTTAATGGAGACCATATTATTCAAAGCAGGTGCTTTATCAGCGCAGTAACATAATCCATTTTTATTCAGCCACCTCAGCAATATTCCTCATATCACCTCCCCTTTTTCTGGCTGCAAGCATTTCCAAGACCAGAAACGTAAACATGCTCACTACATTCTTGATGTGCATAGCCAAGGCATTGCTTTCCTTTTTATTTCTGATATCACTCATATGTTCAAGTATCCTGTCTTTGAACTGTTGATTAGTCATGCCAATATAATATGAAAAACATTTGACACAATAACTCAAATATATTACATTGACTGTTTTACAGTCAGCATAGTGAGAGGGCTCTATTCTGAAGCCTAGCTTAGGGTGTACAAAGTTAGTATCTGTGTGTATATATGCACAGGCAGTACAAATCCTGCATGTGTATGCGAATCAATGGGGTACTGATAGTAATAGTGAACTACTGCATAGCAAGGGGGTTCAGGGTGATAAAATATGCTTGATTTGTAGCCTACTGGACATGATTTTAAGCAACAATGTTTTTATGTTCAGTGATGAAATATTACATTCAAAAGGTTGATGCATGATAGGCCAACCCCGTGTGCCAACAGCCACCAACCTTTCACATTGGTGGTTAAATGGGAAGCGGTTTATACTCTTTAATATGACAACTCTGTCTTTCAAGATTAAGAGAGTTTATCCACTTATCTCATACCACTACCCACTTTTCTTAGATTTCATACAAAAGATACAGACAGGCACATTAAAGAGGCATGGAAAGATAATAAGAAGACATAAAGAACCATCTTTGTTATAAATCTAGTTTAAATAGGACTACTCTTAGATCAGATAAAGTAGGTACATATACATGCAGGAGCTGTACTGCCTGTGCATATATACACACAGGTACTAACAAACAGTCAATGTTGAGCTATTGTGTCAGATGTTTTTCATATTATATTGGCATGACTAATTGACAGTTCAAAGACAGGATACTTGAACATATGAGTGATATCGAATAATATGGTCTCCATTAAACCTTTCCTGAAGTTGAGACAGTGACACTAGTTTTTTTTTAGTTTATGTATGCTGTGCTGTTTAAAAAATGTTAAGTATGGCTTTAAATAATTTTATCCAAGTCTGATGAGATTTGTGAAAAAAAAATCATTCATGACCAAGTTTATGACCAACTCAACAAATATTGCCTCCAAACAGACCTGCAGCATGCCTTTAGGAGAGGCCATATAACTGTTGACACAGCCAAGACAGGACAGAATATTCAGCCATGGTCACAAATTATGTGCTTGAGACATTGGAGATACCACTGCACTCTGACTTAGGAAATAGCTCAGTATTAGAAACTTTATAGTCCCAGCTGCTGCTTTATGACATTAAAAGTGTAAATTGTTAATAGGCATCATACTAAAAGTCAAGAGTGAATCACAGTTTTGTATCATTATAGTAAGCCATCACTAACAAATATATAGTTTTATGTTATTCTCCTCTGACTACAAATCAGGGAAATGCCTATTAAGAATTATTGTAATACAGAATTTTTCTTAAATAAGTGAGTGACTTTTACACTAATCTAATACTAAAGCTTCAAGGAGGTAAGATGATATCTACATAATATATACACTAAAAGTCTCTAATAAAGAGAGAAAAGCATTCACTCAAACTTCACGCTGAATTACATTTAGAACACATTTGACTGTCACAATCTGGTATCACAAGGGAATATGAAGTTAACGCAAATAGTCATGGTGACTGGGGGAATGTACCTTAATTTTTAGAGGGTTTTCCTTTACTTTTTGCAGCTTCTTTGCCATTACTTTTAATGGTAAGTCCCTTGTCAAAGGGAGAATTTAAAATTTTAATTTTAATATCTTCAGGAAAGTTATGAGAATGAAGCCAAGCCAGTTATCTGATTACAGAGCCAGAAGCAGCAGCAGCTCTGGAGGCAGAATCATTTAGCATCATAAGCATACTTTAAAACATACTCATTAATGAAAATAATACACTTTCTTCCCAACTTATCAAAAGCCTTCACATCCTTATAAGAGGGAATGAGGTTATACTGCTGCATCTGTTATGACACTGGAAAACAAATACTTATGAGTAGGTGGTATGTATAATTCATCAATCATCAGAAGTGTGGGTGGAAGGTGGGTGGTAAAGCCAGAGCAATGCTGCAGATATATGTATATCAAACTGTAGAAGAGCATAATACATTTTCTGTACCACAGGTCTTTCATTCTGTTCCACTGAAAAAAACTAATTTTAGATGCAATGCTCTAATGAAGTGTGTCAAATGTACATGTCATTTTTATAATGTGTTTTTTTAATCTGCACGTTTGTGCAGTGTGGAGTGCAGTAATGCCAAGTTGTGCTCACATATAGACAGTTGACACCTCCCAGACATCTAAACTAGAAACCGGATATAACTAACCATCATAATTAAATTTTTTTTCTTTTTTTGTTTAATTGTCATTTGCGTAGCACTGAGTGCAGCAGAGCTGAGCAGAGCTTATACATACATGGCCGACATCTGCCAGACATCTAAACATAGAAACTGGATGTAATTAATTATATATTTATAGGTGTGTTTAAGCATGTTTGCACAACACAGCATGGTGCTCAGCAACACTAATAGGTAGCTTCATAGTATATGTGAAGGTGTACTAGTTTTTGTAACATCCAGCTAGCTACATGGGTAGAGTTATGGTCTAATGTGTAGTAGGTCCTGGATTCGAGTCCATAACAGGTAGAATATGTCTGTAAATGAATGTACTGTTGTTGTTTGTCTTTCGGCTTTTTCGCGGTAAGGGGTCGCCACAGTGGAACTCTGGTCCGCTATTCTTTATTGTCATGAAACTATTGTGAATTTTGGTACTGCTGCGCTTTGCTAAGCAATGCTCATTCATGCTGAGCAGTGCATAAACATGCTAATGGCTACCATGTTTGTACAGTGCTAAGGCTTGCTAAAACCACGGCTGTGTGAGTTTTCAAGCTGGTTAGCTTTGCTTAGCTGGTTTGCGCACTGCTACGCAATGTGGTGCTTTTTTGAATGTTGTTCAATGACTTGTAAGGGCAGGAAAACAGCCTACATTAAGCCCAATAAGTGGGAATCCTGCATTATTCATTGAAGTTCAATCAACTGTTGGTATGGCTGGTGGTGTTGGCAAAGGTGTGCACTTTCAGGCACAGAAATGGGGTATTCAGTCATGTTCGGACTCCTTGTTAAAAAAACATGCACCTGGCTGATGCAAGCCAGATTCCAGGGCTCGGAGTGTAAAGCGGAGGCCTGGGACCATTTGGCCAGGGAACTCAGCATTGTTACTAGTATTCCCCTACACAGGTCAGTAGTGTCATCACCAACATGATGACCTGAAAAGGAGAAAGAGGGAAACCTTGCACACCTGGGTCCAAGAGGAAAGAGCAGGGAATACCCCACAAATACATAAGTAATTTTACTTCTGTTTTACCAATATGCAAGCTGAATGTCTGCAAAACTGGTATGCATAATGGTGTGCTTCTCTCCCTAAAGCTGCAGCTGACAGGACTAGCAATATCAAGTCCCATGCTGGACACCTGGCCAGGTTGCACTGTGAGCGTGGTAAGTATGGATTTAGTATGCTGACTGTAGTGCAATAAGCAAGAAAGAGTAAAGTATTTCCTGCAATAAAGTATAAACAAGAAAAACTGTATGGTCAAGTAGAACTGCAGTGCAATAAATGGGCAATTACAGCTGTAGTGCAATACATGAACAACAACAACTGAAGTACAATAAACAATACTAATAACAGTAAGCAAAATGGTGTTCAGCAGGATTGTGTTGTCATAACAATGGCAGTACAACTGTATGCATTGCTTGTCTATGGTAAGGTTGCTGCAGTCAAGTGTAACATTGAAATAGCTGTATAATGCAAAAGTTATGGCCTGCACAGACTGTATTGCTTAATTCACAGTACTATCCAGGGCTGTTGCCAGGCCAATATCGGTCGCATTATGCTCTCTGTTCCTCCTCTTCAGGTAATAAAGGTATATGGGTGAGGTAGCAGTCACCATGGGCAGATATCGTGTGTACTTCACAGGTATTTCAAAGCAATAACAATACAAAATGTTCACCAGCATTGCTGATACTACAATAAAGCTGTTTTAATATATACAGTATGGTTGTATTCCATGCATGCATGTTCTACTGTCGGTGCAGTCAATTATAACACTGTAATAGTTCTAGAATGCAAAAAGAATGTCCTGTAACTTGTATTGCTCAAATCATACTATGGTTCAAGGTTATTTCCAGCACACTATCAGTCATGTAATGCTCACATTTTCTCTCTCCCTAGGAACAAAAGGTATACGAGTGCAGTAGTCCTTGTTATGAGCAGATATTGTGTTTAGATTTCACAGAGTTTCAAATTCAAAAAGAATAAGGTGTTCACCAGCATTTTTGACTCATAAATAATTCTGTCTAACTCCAGTATGGCTGTATTCCTTGCATGTCTGTACTAAGTTGCTGCAGTCAGTTATTGCATTATTTGCAGATGTCCCCTGCAGTCACAGCTATTGGGTTCTATTCACATGCCTGGCAACTAAAGCATGAAGAATGGAATGTCTAGTTTATGAACTGCACACAAACATGCCTCTCAACTGTCACAATTTCATGTACTGTAAATAATATTCCATAATCCATCTGTCACAGGATTAGCACAGAAATGATTACCAGGAATGCAAAGTATTACCAAATCTGCTTACAGAACACCTTGATAGTTATATAAGTCCACATGATGTGCAAGTGTTCTGTCTACTTGTGTACCTACATTTGTTATTGCTTGACCCATACTGTCCCATGAAACAGCTTGAGAGGTATATCCGTGCTACATCACCTATAGGAGACTTGGAGTCACTGTACAAGAAACTAACAATACACACCTGTTGAGTTAATATTACCACTGTTTTCAGGAATATAAACCGCAATGTCACTAATGGACTGTTTTTCTCTCTCTCCCAACCCCCTTATCTGCATGCATTTAATATTATTAGGTATTATTATGGTTTACTATCAACATATATTGTTAAAATAACTATATTTTGGAATATGTGGTTTATTATTGTTGTATGTTATTCTGCTGTCATACTGACATACCTTGTTGAATTAACCATTTTGTTGGCCTTATGCGGTTTCTAATTATGTGTTATTATGCTTTCATATTAACATCTTGTTAAATTAACTGTGTGGCTGTCCTTATGCTTTAACTGTTACTGGCATGCTAACAAACTGAGTGTTCTGTTACTTCATGTTGTGTCATACATAATATACATTGGTATGTATTTGGGTTAATACTAACAATGAATTGTTCATAACTAGCCTCAACTTATTGCTATACCTCAGTTACCATAGTACATCAAGGTAGGCCAGTTTCGGTTGATCCCCCTACCTTGCCTCAACCGGCCGTAGCAATGGATACCAGCACATCTGGGACCCAGACCAGTGGTGCCCCCTCTGCTGCGTCTGCAATACCTGTGGCATTGGGTAGTGCTGCCCCATGGGAAGAGGCCAGGCCCCCCCTCTAGGAGTGGTGGCGGAGGGGGAGTTGTCACCTAGGCTGAGCTGCTGGTCTTGGTGCACAGAATAATCCACCATGGCTATGATCATTGCCTACACCAGATTGAGGACATGCTGCCAACCTGGTGGGGCAGCCTTGCCCTGATGCCCAGCCTCCAGCTCTGCCACCCCCAGAGCAGTGAAGGAGCAGGGCAGACAGTCCCATGGGTGGGGATATGAGTCACGCTGCTGCCGTATGGAGGCACATGGGACTTGAATTCCATAACACCCTCCCTATCCAAGGTATTCACCCCCATCATGTGCCACACACTACCCCTGTCTACTGTCTTGTCTGTGTGCAAATGCATCTACACCAACCCACCTTACCCCCCAACATGTACCTATGTCCCTTCCCCAATGTTCCATTCTCACGTTAAAAAAAAATAAAAATGGGTACCTGCCCTCCCAAAAAATTCACCCCATACATAGCTCTCCACTTCTCACACATGTCCACTGGACACATGCAATGTGATCCAACTGGGGTGACAACACAGTTATGTTGTCCTCACCCCTCTCTTTGGGGTTTGAGAGTCCAACTTTAAATACAAATTCTGTCAAAGTGCACAGTCATTGCTGTACAAGAAATGGATAGCTATGGTTCTTTCCTACACCCTTCCTGCACATCCCTCCCTGTCTTTCACTATGTTTTTCCCCTTGCTTGACCCCTTTCACCACTTTCCTATCGCCCCTTTTTTCTTTTCTTTATATTTTTTTAGTGTGGGGTTGTGTTGCGCAGCTCTGCTAAGCTCAGCTAAAGAGAGCTATAATGAGTATATGTGTTTCTAACATTGTACGACAGATACAAAATAAACACCTCTGCCATGTTTTGAATCCAAGCCCATCCCACCTGCAGCACACTGTATTAACCCGCCATGCCACACAACTCTTACTTAAAACATGTGGTTTAAACAAAACATAGTAACTGCCAATTACAGTCATTAGGCGTGTTTCAGCAGAGCTGTGCGCTGAGCAGCACCGTGCAAACTGGAATAAAATGTAATGGAAAAAATGGGAGTGTACCTAGGACTGTGGTGCAACAGTACACCACTAGACAGCCAAAGACATGATAATGTATGTAACTGAGGCCTGTGATAGTAGGCAAATGTGTCCTTTTATAAGCAACATGTAGAAAATCACCTGCTAAGGCATTAATGGCAAAATACATGTTCAACTTGGACTATGGTGCAGAAATACATTAATATAAAGCCATGGGCATACTGAAGGATGTTGAAAATGTTTGTCGCAGCCTATATGTGTGCACATATATCTTGCAAATACACTTGCTTTAGCAGTGACTCAGTAGCTCACTCTGTTAAATGCCTTCCATCCAGTACATTTTGCCACACACCGTCCTGGGTTCAAATCCAGTGTTGTGTTGCATTTCAAATACATTATTGTGAAGACAGCAATTGATGAATGACTTATGCACTCTTTATCCATACAAAGCATTGCAAATTAAATAATTGCTTTTCAGTGCTGGAAGTCATAGGCCTGCAGGTAGGGACACACTTCACATATCCGTATAGCATTACTACATGTCACCTAGTACTCTGTTATTGACACAGTTGCCTAACATATGTACCTTAAACATATGTTTTAACTGGAGTGTAAAGCGTACCCTCACCTTGGCTCTGCTTCTACAACAAGGCTGACACAGCTGTCACAGATACACCTACAGCTTGTTGTCCTCCAAAGTGTTTACAATATCTGTCCATGTCTATTACCTGCAGCAGCAGCTGCAGCCTGTGGTACACACAGCTCTATCTAAAGGCTTCTGCTACAGACCTACCCTCTGCAATGATGTAGTCTCCTTACTCCAGTAGTGTCCAACTAAACAGCTAGGAAAGGGGCCCTGATCAACATGAAGGCCTTATATATTACACAGTGGCTGCATGTCATTAGATAATGATACTGCACTTCAGCTGTTTTGGTTGCAATTAACATATCAGAGCCACAGATTGGTTTAGAGGCAATTACCTGCTAATGAGAAGCATGTTAAAAATGCAAGCAGCTGGCTATGGGGAAACGTTCTGTATGAGAGTTCCCTCACAAAGAGCATACCTTTGCAAAACATTACTAGTAGCACATTTCAACAGAGGAGTACTTCACTCCTTCAGGTATGTAACTGTTTTTTGTATATAACAGGATGCAGATGGGAGGATAGAAGAATGGGGACTAGAGATTACAGCAGTAAAAGCATGTCTTAGACCTGTCGTAATGACATGTCATTGATATCCTGCTGTGTTACACCTACAGGGGACTTACAATACTTCAAGGTTGCATTATCTTTTGTCATTGTGGCACACTGGTGTTGCTGGATTGTTCCTTTATAGTGGTTGTAATACCACACTGCTATTTGTCTGCCACTGGTCTTATGACATATTATTTGGTGGTTGGCCTTTGGGGACACACCACAGTAGACTACAGTGTTGGGTGTACAATCATACAGAAGAATCTCTCATGGCACACAGGAAAATACCTCAGTATTGATACTATCTTGGTTGTATCCATACACGTAGTATGTTGTCACAGTGTGGGGTATGACATGTGTGAGCAAGCAGTGGATAGTGCCGGCCATTTTGTCCTTGCTGTATTTGTTCATAGTGGATGTCCACGTATCTGATCCTGTAAAGTGTTCCCCTTGTGTTGTCTTTCAGGAATAAGGTAACGTAGACACCATGCCCCCTTCTCAGATGCAGAGAATTAAATAATACTTGCAGGACTATGGCAGCATCATGACATCCTGCTATCCAAGGGGAGGCATAACAGAGAACAGTGGGCTGCAATGTGGGCAGACCTTGTCCGGGATGTGAATGGTATGGGTCAGCAGTGCAGGACATATGAGCAGGTTTGACAATGGGCAACCAACATGATAAATGCTGCACGACGAAGGGCAGCAGATGTAGCAAGAGACTGTGCTGTCACTGGTGGAGGGCCTGCAGTGGAACAAACAGTCTCTGCCACTGAGGAATTCCTGGCGTACCTAGGCATACACAATGCCCAGGCATCCATCACACCATATATCATGTGTGCAGGTAAGCTTACTGTGATCAGCATTGTAATACTGTAGCAGTCAGTGTGTCAGGCTGTAGATACTTTCATGTGGGGGTCAGGTCTTTGTTCTTTGGGGGAGGTTTAACCTTGGGTATGTAGTCATACTCAGACTGAGACCAATGCAAGTAACACAGTAGCTCTTGTAAATGTGAGATAAATGGACGTATTACCTTGTTGTGCTGCAAGATGCACTGGTACTGACATTACCCCCCCCCTCAACTTTTCACAAGTTCGTCAGGTATTGTCCAAGGCTGTGGTCCTGCCCCTGGTAAGTATGACACTTGATTTGTTAAGGGATAATTCTATTTTAGTATGGTTAAGGGCCAGAATTATGCCCTATGTAAACATAAGTATGTGTGTAAAACAGCATAGGATGTTTTTAAATGCCATCTGGAAGAAGTACCTAAGGTTTCTAGAATGGGTACTCACAGGAGTGTAGCTCAACAAATAGATACACTTTGGCAGTTACAGGTAAGAGTAGATAAGGCTCCCAGTTTAAATGAAGCAAGGAATCTAAAATTACTTTTAATATACAACAGGATGAAGGTAAATACTTTAGGCAGTGAAATGTGCATTTTCATATAATTGTTAAGAGAGTTGTATTGGGTTTTTGTGTTGTTTTTTCAATTATAGTGTCATACTGAGCAATCACAAGGTAAATATTATTGGTCATATTTTATGTTATTTACTTCCAGTGATTGTTAAACAGGCCCCGAGTTGAATTTCTTATTAGTGCCAAGGTAGTACTTTGTGGACAAAGGCAAAGAAGGAGGTTGTTTGACCACTAATCCAGTTGGGGATCTTCATTGTTATAAGTCTTGGATGCTTTTCATATACAATACTGCAGGTATTAATGTACTGCTTTTTTCTTTCTTATTGCAGGTGACCATGGGTGTTGCAGTCTGTCCCCTACACAACCTGATGTCAGTGTCTCTTCGGACTCTGATGATGATGCTGACTATAGTGAGGCACAGGTGGAGGTGTCAGGGGCTGAATCTGTCCCAAAGGTAGACATCCCTCTTCTGCCGACATTGTTACCACACCCAGTCTGTATGCCCACAAATACCCAATCCCCGGAGGCCACAGATATTGTACAGTCAGAGGGTAGGGACAGAGAACAAGAAAGTGTGGCAACTATGGCTCCAGTGAGTGTAGACACTGGCCATAGCCAGACAGCTGGCGAGGTCCCACACAGGCAGATTAACAGCAGTGCTTGTAGGAGGCCTGCTGTCCATCCACTTGTTGCAGGTGTCATATCACAGGTCAGGGTCACTCGGTGCATCTTCAGAGCCATCATCCAGGTACAACCACATTCTGAACAGAACACCAGGCATATGCTTAGGGTTAAGGATGAAGCACAGTCTGACATCCGTGACTGCCTCCATCTCATTGCTGACACCCTGGATCAGTTAACTGATGCAGTGGACAGACAGCGGACTGAGACAGTGTCTGACTTGGACTGCACAGTGTCTGTGCTGGAACAGGTGGTTGGAGTTGAGCATTGGACCCATGGAAGTAGGTCAGCAGCACCATTTGCTGAAAGTCTACATGGCCATGCACACTCACACTCCTGTAGTGGCAGTACATCCAGAACTACAGAGGGGAGTGTGCTGTCCACACCACGATGTGGCAGGCCATGGGTTCATGTCCCTGGGTGGTCCAGTGAGGGACACAGTCCCAGCAGACAGCAGTCGCTGTCAGGTATTAGCACCACTTCTGATCTTGGGCATGGAGGTGCTAGTGCAACTCCTGGCACAGCCAGCTCCCATTTTCAGGGCCTGAGACGGTGAACTGTCAAACTCTACCGTGTACAGTCCAAAGTTGTCCAACATACACATGTGTAGGCCTAGCATTGAGCTCGATTGTGTATATACACACACACAGACACACACACACATCAATGTCAAATCCAAGTCAACTAAAGACACACACAGCTCCCCTCCGTGGTCCATCTTACATGCTCCCCTCCTGATTCACACACACATATGCATTCTACCATTTGAGCCAGCCTAGGACTCCTGCACCCCCACACAACACCCTGTGCAAGTGATGATACCTGTGCCATGTCCCTGTCATCCTCACCATAGATGCAGGGAAATGAAGCTATGTGTCTGATGCACAGGGTGACTACATTAGTTGACATGTACTTGTGTAATGCACTACATTCACCATGCCACTTGTAGTGGTAAATGACAGATACTGTATGCTGGCATTTGTCATGAGTACGCCACATACATTTGTGTACCATACATTGCATGATGTTGTATTGACTGCATAGTTACACAATGACAGGTATGTCATGGGCCCGTTTATGTTTCTGTTACAGGAGTCTATTTGGACAACCCATGGATACACAGCAGAGATAAAGCAGCACAGGATGGCATGTCAGCACAGCAGTAATATGTCATCAGCAAGGTACAGCACTATAAGTGCATGTCTTCATACGTTTATATGTGTATAACAGGCTAAGAAGGACAATGGCGGCATTCAGCAAACTCATGCATCCCTAATCTGTGAGAAGGTCTGCTACCCTTGATAAGTGCCACCAGGAAAGTGGCAATTAACACATCTACAAGATGTGCTGATAGAGATGACCCATCTACATACATCGTGTGTCCAGTGCCAACAGTTGCCCAATAACAGTTATAACTGTTGTGTTTTGCATCTCAATGTGTAACTTGCATATGATGTGTTTCACAGCAGATCTGTGCTTTACATGCATGGGGGGCCGGTTTCATGTATGGTATACTGCCTGTGTTACATAACTGTCTCACCAGCATGTACTATGCATACCGCTCTGATGTTGTTGGTGTGCAGAATGGGTGAGACATCTGTTAGTCCTATCATGGATAAGCGGGAGGTACACAGTGGGAACTGACACTTCTCCGTATGGAGCCATACACATCCCCCCAAAGCATTTCGGAGACAGACTACACATGAACAGTCGTGACATGGACTCTATAAGGCATGTTATCTACACTGTGTATTGGCGTGCCATTGAACCTGCATGGCTGCTACAGCTGTACGATATGCCTGTGCAGTTACATAGCAAGGGTGTAGTTACACACAATGATAGGTTTGATGACTGCCACATTCAGTATAGTAGTGACACTCTGGGATTTAGATCCCAAACCTGTCGGTATAGGCTGTACATCAGTGAATGCATCCCCACATCTTACCAACCAGTGACAATCACAGGCTAAATTACTCTCTGTGTTCATAACTCCATGTGTAATGGTTCAACTGTGTCCAGTGTGCAGACACTACAATATTTTGCTGGGGTGGATGATTTCCCACACTTAGTACTGTGTAGTCATTGGCAGTTAGTGTTTGTCAGTGGCCCAGAGAACAACTGACTGTCACCAGCCCAGAGAACCACTGACAGTGTTTTAGGCCATCCTGGAGAATTGTTGGTTCTGTGTAGGATTCTGTGACAGCTCCCAATATGCAATCACCTGCTAATGTACTCAGTCAGAGGTCACTGACACTGGCTGTGACAGCAGAGAGGGTATAGGTAGACAGGGTATGCCAATAATGGAGAATGGTAAACTCCACTGGTGACTGGCATCATTGCAGTGTAGGTCTCCCAATGCTACCTTTCCAGAGTATGACTGTCAGGCACTTGCCTATCCACCAGCTGACAAAACACTCTGTACATGACGTACACAGTTTCCAGAATATTAGGCCTGCTGGTCTAATATTCTTATATACCTTGTCAGATCATGGTTGGTGTAGTGAGACATATGTCTAACATCCACTGCATAGTGTAACAGTCAATGGGTTCTGCCAGTTAAAGTCAGTAGGCATGATCTGGCCTTGAGCAAAAGTAAAGTACAGTTGTGTACCTACCATAAATGTAGATGTTCGAGTGTATTCACTGTTGCAGTCATTACTCTTGGGTTATCCTGCTGGCAGGCTACCCGCAGTCGGCCAGAATTCCAAAGTCCAGCGTCGGTTGTTGTTGCCTCTTCCCTGACGTCAGTGCACCAGGGGTATAAAAGATGTAGCCGACACCATTTTCTTCAGTTTGTCTTGCCCCAGATGTCAGGTGCCTCCCAAATTGGTAGGCTGAAAAAATATGTCAATAAAAATGGATGCACAAAAATAACATTTCCTTCATCTACCAGCAAGTACACCAAATAGGTAGTATAGGATAGAGAAGTGCAGATAAATCCCAGCAAAGAAAAAGGGGGATGGTGGGTGGGTGGGTAACCTGGACTGCAACAGTGAATACACTCGAACATCTACATTTATGGTAGGTACAAAACTGTACTATGTTCATCATGTTTCACTGTTGCAGTCATTACTCTTGGGTTGAATCTCAAAGCAGAGGATGGGTGGCTGGGCTAAATAGGATTAGGAGAGGCTATGAAGCCGCGCAGAACTGCAGTGGCAAAACCTGCTCTGGACTTAGAGTAAAGAGGTAAGTGGTAGTGCTTTGTGAAGGTGTGCACTGAACTCCAAGTTGCAGCCTCTAAGATATCTTTGGTTGGTACTCCTCTGAGGAAGGCTGCTGAAGTGGCTGCTGCTCTGGTGGAATGAGGCCTAATGCCCTTAGGCACTGATTTGCCATATGGAATAGCAAGGGGTCTGTGCTGAGGAAGTAGCAGAAAGTCTCTGAGCCTTTTCTTAGATTCAGAATAATCTTGGCTCTCCCAGTGGAAATGCTCCCTCATGGTATGCAGGGTTCCCCAAAAGAATAATCCTCAGGAGGAGAGGCTGAAGGAATGGATTCTTCAGCATCAGAATCCTCATAGGGAAACATGGAGTAATCCTGTTCAGAAGAGGAATTAGACGAAATAGAAACCTGATCAGAAGAATCATACTCTGTCTCTTGCCTAGGCCTCTTATCAGGAGGGGGATGGGAGCCCCTGATCAAAGTAATTAGATCTTTGGCCATTTTGAGCATCTGTTTTTGGGCATGGAAGTCTGAGTAGGAGAATGCTGTACTTGTTTCTTTGTCTTTATAGCTGCTTTAGTCTTTGTCTTTGAAGCTGAAGATGGCTTAATATAAAGTTGTGTAGGTCTGAAGGCACCCTCAGAAGCCGATGCCTGCTCAGCGGCTCCAGAACCATCTGAGGGAATGATTTCCGAGTGTCCAATACTTTGAGTATCCAGAGGCCCAGTAGTCACCACGTGGGAGTCGGAAGCGGCCTGAGGCTCTGAGGTAGCGTGCGCCAGGGGCTGCGAAAGCACCTCACTGAGAACCGGCGAACCGGGGACTGGCCTAGCAGAGGCCTCGTTTTCGGTTTGGACCTCGGATGCCTATCCTTTTCCTTGTCCTTGCGTTTTTTGTAAACTCCGGTTGTCGGCTGGTCCGACGGCATTATATAATTAAATCTTCAGCCAAAGTAATGAAATGCAAAATCGAACCGACGCTTGATAGTGCGCTGGTTAAATCTAGCACAAAACCGACAGCTAGCAACATTGTGATCAGGGCCTAGGCAAGGAATACAGTTAGAGTGAAAATCCTTATGAGGTATTTGCTTCCCACAAGAAATACAATTGTTAACTTTTTCTGACAACAGTCTGGAGCAAGAAAAAAGTTTCCCCAACAGGGTACTTCGCTTTAATGAAGA
>NC_056726.1:523770869-523895869 GCF_019279795.1 Protopterus annectens | reverse complement strand
ACTTTAACATAGACTGGACCACATGTAGCTCCACCAATCCTAACACCCACATAAATCTATATGGTTTCACTCAAATAATAAACACCCCCACAAGAATCCACAAACCTAGTAATAAGGAAACTACTCTTGACTGGATCCTTATAAACAGTCATCCTGAAACTTATACACCAGGAACTCTCCCAGATGACATTAGTGACCATGTTCTAACCTACATAACAAAATAAAAGGTGTACAGCCCTAATAATAACAATTTTTTAACCTACCGTTCTAAAAAACACTTTCAAGCTGAGAGCTTTCAAAATGAGCTAAAGGCCTGTAACTGGTCACCTCTAAAGCAACTTAAACTGGATGAAGCAGTTTCTTACTTCAACACTAAATTCCTACAAATCCTAAACTGCTATGCCTCTCACCGCTCTTCCCGAGTTAGGACCAAAATAGCCCCATGGCTCACAAAATAAACCAGAGAAAAGATGTTCCTATGGAACAAAATATGGGCCAAATGGAGAGCCTCTAAGAGCTCTGCAGACCACCTATACTTTAAACAGCTAAGAAATGCTACCAAAAAGGACATTATCTTAGACAAGAAAAACTATTATTCCCACCTTCAACAATCACACTCAAAAAAACCCTCAAAAGTTTTGGTCAGGCATTAATAAACTTCTCAAACAAGGACAGGCTAAAACTCCAACCCCATGCTCAATTCACCATAATAGTCCTATGCAAATAGCCAATGCATTTAACAATTACTTCACTGAAGCTATTCAAACTCTAGCAAAAACACTATCTCCCATTACCCCCTGTCCTTTACAATATACAAACAGTTCAGTTCCCTCCTTCCATACACAACCTGTGCCAAAATCCTTTATCTGCAAACTCTTTCCAAAACGCAAACCTTGCACCCCTTCTGCTGACATTCTGCCAGCAGAATACCTTCAAACAGCTTCCAAAGCCATAGCATATCCCATATCCATCCTTATA
Source organism: Protopterus annectens (assembly GCF_019279795.1). Lineage (NCBI taxonomy): Eukaryota > Metazoa > Chordata > Ceratodontiformes > Protopteridae > Protopterus > Protopterus annectens. The sequence continues at coordinate 523,894,891 of NC_056726.1, read as the reverse complement.
AATAGAACAATCACAGAAGGTACCATCCCTTTCATATGGAAAGTCTCCCATATAATCCCCTTACATAAAGGAGGCAAATCCACTGATATCTCCAACTTCCGACCAATTGCATTACTCTCTCCACTAGCCAAAATAATAGAAAAATGTATTCACCATCAACTACTTCAACACCTGTTCCACAATAATTTACTTGCCAACTGCCAGCACGGCTTTAGGCCCTTTCATAGCACTACTACTGCCCTGCTAACTTTTACTGACTGTATAAACAGGAATCGAAACAACAACTCTCTGTCTTCTGCACTATTCATTGGCCTATCAAAAGCCTTTGATATGGTCAACCATAAATTACTTATCAGTGTGCTAAAAGCCCAATCTCTTGACCCACAAGCAGTTCTTTGGTTTAAATCCTATCTAGAAAATAGACAACAAGCAGTGCTGTGTGACAATAATCTCTCCACACCCCTCCCCGTGAACATTGGAGTCCCTCAAGGCTCTATCCTAGGCCCTCTTCTTTTTTTCCATTTTTATTAATGATCTCCATACTGTTTTTCCTCAAGCCACCTGTATACAATACGTTGATGACTCTATTTTAATCTGTACTGTTAAGTCATCAACCTCTCTCCAGACCCTTACTCAAACTGCATTCAACTCTGTTGAAAATTGGTTCACCCATCATTGCCTCCTCCTTAACCCCATAAAAACAAAATTATTACTTTTTGCTCCCACCCAAAGATCCACTTCACAATTACCTCTAATAATGGAACTATTATTTCCCCTGATACTACTGCACATCTCTCCTGGGCATAACCATTGATCATAACCTCAGCTATGATGATCATATCAACAATACTATAAAAACTGTCAATAAAAAATTAGGCTCCCTGTATAGAATCAAACCCTTCCTCACACAGCTAGCTAGAACCACCATTGCCCAGACTCATCTCACTTCTACCCTATTCTATGCTTCTGCCATATATACCAATCTATCAAAGCACAATCTTAGCAAGCTTGAAACTAGCTATAATAATATAGTCGGATTTGCCACTGGCTCCCCTTTTAGAACCCACCACTGTCTCAACCTTAAACAACTCGGATGGTCAGAACTACAAAACCAACTACTATATAATCAACTTGTGATCACACAAAAAATTCTTTATCACCCAAATAATACCCCTATCCTATCTAACCTGATCTCCCCATATAAAAATCTTACAACACTACGCTCAGCTAATAAGCTACTAATTTCCAGTATTAAATCTAATAACAAAGCTGGAGACTCACTCTTTACCAATGTTGTGGGCAGAATCAGGAACAAGCTTCCTAGAACACTCACTTCTCTCTCATCTACACCACTCTTCAAGAAACATCTGAAAGAACATCTAAAAATACATTGGCTTTGTCCCTGCTCTAAGACTGACTGAATCATACTTATCCTCTTATTTCTCTTCTAGCTATACCCCTTCCTCCTGGGCTATGGCCCCTCTGCAGCATTAATCAATACAAGCTAACTTTATACTAGCACTTGTGTTTTCCTGCCTTTTCTCTTTCTCCTTCTTTGACTTAATGAATGATAATTTTAAAATATTGTTTAACCTAGTACTTGATTGTATCTTAAACCTACAAAAGACTTTGTACTTGATTGTTTCTTAAACCTATGCAAAGACTCTGTACTATTGTTCACAGAAACAATTTTTATTTTTTTTCCAAACAATTTTGCTCTCTAATGTATTTGAATCTAGTCATTTTTTAATTATTGTATTTTGTAATTTACTTATACTTGGACCTTTTCTCCCCAGGCCTCTACTGAAAATGGACATGTATCCAGCTAGACTAGCCAGGTCAACAAATATAAAATAAAAATAAATAAATAAATAAATGTTATCTGCATCTAGTATCCTAGCAGTGAGATACCTGTTTTTACCCTAGTTATGCGTGTACAGTTAACAGTATGCTTGCAGTTACACAGGTGAACCTGTGGGCACATGCACTGACAACATAAAACCACCTGCTCACCTGTGTCTGTCTACGTGGTGACATCCAGCAGGCACAGGGGTCTGTAAGTAAGTGGATTATGTACTGTTGCACCCTTAATTTGGATCCTTTGAACAACAGTATGGCTATGTGATAGTGCAGACTTACTCACCATTATTAGGGTATGTTGGACAATACAGACATCCACACACATTTCTGTCTATAACATATAAATGTACTTTGTGTGTGAGTGTGTGTGTGTGTATGATATGTATATGTGTTATGAAGATATATGGAAGGGGGGTGCATGTATCATTTTAATATACATAGCTATATATACCAGTATATCTTTATCTGACACTACATAGCGATAGATAATCTATGCATGTGAGAGAGAAAGAGTGACAGATGGATATGTGTGTGTATATATATATATATATATATATGTATCCATGTATAGACATACATAACATGTCATTCTGATAAAGGGGCAACAAAATGTGCTCATTTTAACTGTGCATAGGCATGCCCATTGGGACTGTCAGTACTTATAAAGTGACGCCAGGCCACACCTACCTGTACTCCAGTCCGGGATTTTGTATGTTACAGACATTAACAATGGCCCCTGTTTCTGCAGTACTGCACTTCACTCAAAATGTCCACAGCATTCCCCAGCTGTGCGCTGTACTTAATATGCAACTACAGTTGATAATGTTACGCTACTAACAGACTGACAGTCTGCATACTTCTCAACTGTCCTGATTTTCATAGAATGTCCAGAGATGTGCCTCATATGTTTGGTCTGTTCCTCATACATTTGGTATTCTGGCAAATTATTGAATAATGACAACACTACATTATACCAATTACAGACACACATTTGTGTTTCAGACTTTATATCCTTCTGAACACATGTAATAATGAAAGACCTTTACTTCCAACAACTTTCTAGGTTTATGGGAACAATAATTACAATCTATTCCAATGTTTGGGCCTTTGTCCCCCCAATCTTTTTAACTTTATATAGATGTCTTGCACTAAGAGGTTGAGGGGTATGACTGTTTGTGAACACACCAACATAGTTCTACCTCACATGCAAAAGATGTGAGTAATTCCAGATTAGAACCATCAACACCATCACCCATGCTAGCTTCCCTAGTCCAGTAAGCCATACAGGTCACCAGACAGAGAGGAGTCATTCATCACACAATCAACCACATATATATGTACAATGTTATCCTGCGTGATAAGAGACATACAATGTGTGAGCAATATCTGTGTTACAGCCCTGGGATTGCCTGGTCCACTGAATTACCATAGCTGATTTCTGTTAAAGCAGTTTATATAGGTACAATGCTGTGCTGGGGGTGGGGGAACAACAGCACATGATCAGCTTGGGTAAACAGTTGTCCAAATATCATGTGTGCCCACTGATTAACATCTCCCTTGCCAGATGCTGTGAATATTCCAAACATGAGGCGTACTGAGTATTATAGAACACATACTATTGGACTGGGTATCTGAAGTCCACTGCGGATGTAACATCTGTCCAAATAGCCCACAATATTTCCTTGCACAACAGCAGCAGATCCATACATATGATACCATATTACAGTAATCCTTACAATTAGTGAGTAGGTTAGAGACTTATCTTGTGAATGCAGCAGTTGACAGAACTGTAGTTCAGGGCTGACTCTGTGTGATGCAAGTGGTACACAGCCAATACATGTATGGGTACAGGCTGTGTGGGTTGCCTAGCATCAGCTATTTTACTATATGTATGTGAGTAGGAGTAAGGTGTCAGTCCCTAGGGCCCTAGGTTGTCAGTGAATGTGCTGTGTGCTGTCTCTTAGCCAATGCATGCCTATGTCTGCCTACAGGGACATCATCAGGGTGCTCTTCTTCCAAGTCCTCCTGGGAGTGTGGCTATGGTGACCTAGGCACTGGTGGGGGGGCTGTGTATCCCTTCCCTTTGCTGATCATGCTGAAGCTGTTTCCACAGGATCATACTGTGTAGCATGGCACATTCTGTAAACATATGTGCACTTGTGGCGGGAGGGTACTGCAGGGCTCCACCAGATATATCGAGGTGCCAGAACCGTGACTTTGATGTTCCTAGTTTGTGCGTGTGCCTCATGGAGGTGTTCTTCAGTGGGTGGGTGTGCATTTCTGATGGGTGTAACCATTCACAGTTCCAGTGCGTAGCCAGCATCCTCCAGTAAATGACCATGTGGGATGTCCCCACAGCAAACATCTGGTACAACTGTGATGCATGCCAGATATGGGAGTCATCATAACTGCCAACACTGGCAGCACACACATTCATGATAATGCCCTTGGCACTGCACACAACCTGACAGTTGATACAGTGATACCCCCTGCAGTTGATGAAGATTCTACCCACCTCACCAGCTGGTGCCATGATGTGTACATGAGCGCAATCTATGGCACTCAGTACCGCAGGGTAGTGTGCTACACGGTAGAAGTGTTGCATATTGCTGGCCCTCACCTCAGGGGTGAGGGAAAATAAATGTGCTCACTGCCATGCGGTAGCATGACATCCAGGAAATGCTTGAGTACCCTGGATCCTGATGCCTGTGAGACCCCCATCATGTCTCCAGTTGGTCTTTGAAAGGTATATATGGCTAGTATCCTAAAGGCTACACATACTTTTGTTTCCACTGGGATGGGTTCCCCTCTATTGGTTCTGGTTCTGGGTCTGATTTGAGGGTGGCAGAGCTCAGTGACTTCTTGTAGTACTTCCCTGTCTACGCTGTAAACCTCTACAATCTCCAGTTCATGCAACTCCTGGAAGGTTAACCTGGGTCTGAACATTCTTCTCCTTCTCTGCCTAGGCCTACTGTCAGCAGCAGCAGCACTGACTTCAGCATGTAGCACACAGAGATGTAGCAGACCTACAGCAGCCCCAAGCATTTTTTTAGTTAAATTTCTCAATTCTGTACTCCAATGGTACAGAGAATGTGGGGGGGATCAGATTGTAGGGTGTATGCATATTTTATAGTGCTCTACTGTAGGTGACACCTGTGTGATTGGCTTCCTATGATGCATTGCACCTGCCTAGTATATCATTAACATCATTTAATGGCCCTAGTTTAAGTTAAAAGAGGTCAATAGTAATTAATACATTATTATTGCCATTTTACATACTCTGCGCAATGCGGTGCACCTCACAAACATGCAGAAACATGTGCCCCAGAGGTTAACCAAGCTTAGATGTCAGTGGACACACATCCTCAGACTTCCATGCTCAGCACAGCGGTGCACCTCGCAAACAAGTGGAAAATGTGCCCCGTAGATAAACAAACCTTAGAAGTTACGGGATACACACCCCAGACTTCCATGCTCAGCACAGCAACGCACGGCTCAAATGCGCAGAAATATGCGTCCCGCAGGTAAACAATGCTTAGAAGTCTGTGGACACCCTCCTCAACTTCCATACTCAGCATGGAAGCATGCCGCGCAAACAGGCACAGCTAAGCTCCAATCAGCTGAAAAGTTCTTGGACATACCCTCTCCTGATTTCAGCTATCTCCTGTGTGGACACCAACATGGTTCTCTGCCTACACAGAGGAAATATGCAGACAGGATTACCCCCATTATGCTATTCAGTAACGCCACCTCATTTGCATAGGGATCTGTGCTCACAACCTGGAAACTACACTCTTCCAAGCCCTACCACATTAGCAACAGCACCACTGTAGATACTTCATGCATGGTCCTGTAATACATTTCTATCTCATAATAATTTTTTTTTCATTTATTTTTTTTATGGCTTGTTTGCGCATACCCATATTATTAAAAAATATATATTTTAACATTTTTTGTAACTTTTGAGACACACAGAGAATAGTTTTGCTCATATGTGTGTGTGTTACGCTATTTTTCTCCATCTATCTATAGTTTTACAACCCCTTTTGGCTGTCTACATTCCTGTACACGGACTTTTTCCGTATATGCTAAGGACACTGACACAGGCTCTGCAGGGCTACCTATCTGCTTGGTAGATCACTCTACCTGCCTCATTTGCAGGAGATTCACCTGCTTATGAGGTGATTTGCATGCCACGGAACTTTCTGTGTTGGCACATGTGTGCGCACTGCTCAGCAGTGCTTACTGGATCACAAACCTGCTTACTTTCGTGTAAAGCAGGTAAAAAGTCCATGTAGGCTTTATTAAATTCCCCCAGAGTCTCAGAAAAAGATCAATCTTCAAGGGGAAAATATGAAACCACACTTTCCTTAGAGTCAGAAAGTTCATCTTGAGAAGAAATTCCAGATATACAACTAACCCCTGCAATTCCTGCTCTTCTGACTGAAAATCTAAGTCAAAACAAGGGGACTCTTTTCCTTATGAAGAAGACTGATGAAAAAGAAGGCAAAGAAAAAGCCCTAATGACCTCCTTAGTAAACCCAGTAAATCTTCCTTTTTCCACATACATGGAAACAGGAGACTGGAAGTTTTTCTCATTATGTTCACTGTTTTCTTAGGAAACTCCCTGGAAAATAACATACCCTTTGTATGCATAGTTATCCCAAATTCAGATACCCTTCCCAGCTCAGTAAAGAACCTTCACTTGCCCCTTTCCCCAAGACTGACACGTGTTGTTTTTAATTGCCCACTAAATGCACCCATAAAGCTACAAAGAAAGTGGCTATCACCCAGTCTTTAGGTGGAAAACCAAGAGAATTAGGAGAAAAAGATAAGCAATCTGAGGAACAATAAAGCAACCAAAGCAGTTTTACCCACCAGTGGCTGGGTGAAAATAGGAGCCATCACACTCAAAGACTCCCTAACAACTTTCTCCTTCCTGCAGTGAAGGGAAGGGGAAACTATGGAGACCAATGGTTACCCCATGGTTCAGCCAAGAAGAGGACCTCAAAATTGGATAGCAGAGATAAATATACTACTTCTAACCCCATTCCCTCTGACAAGGATGTGAAGGCTTTTGACATGTTGGAGAAGAAACTGCCTTTTATTTATTTATTTATTTTGCAACTTTAAATTTCAGGATTTTAAACCATCAGTAAAAGGTAAGGTACAGAAAAATGGTACTGAAGTAAGAAAACCACCGACAGTCTCCCACATGCAAAGTGTCCTGCCCCAAATAAACAAATACACAAAAGCTGAAGAATGTTTTTGGTCAAAAAATACAATTTTTTTACAAAAAAAGTAGAACTAAGCATTTTCACAAACTCCTTTAGAAATGCAATATCAGTGCTAAAAACAACCAGTTTCCAACCAAAACACACTATTTCAGTCAGAAAAACACAAGTTTTCCTTCAGACAATAAGATTTAGTGGAAATGTTTCCTCAACAAAGGACTTAACTACTTAGCCTTGAAGGATCACTAGCCATACACAGTTCCACAGAGCCCACTGAAGGAATGTTCTATAGAAGAAAAAACACCCTCTAACTGTCTTTATAGGGAGCTCTTCTTCAGCTCCTGAAAGAGTGTGCGGAAGGCACCTTTAAGCTTAAAAGCTGGCCGGCCACAAGGGGTAGGACCCAAATAGCTTAGGCTACTGCAACAGTGATCCATATGTTGAACTTCAAACGTAACTGCAATAGCAGTTGTAATGAGCTGTCATTGGTGTTTTCAATTCCTCCTCACTATTCTGTGGCACTTAACACACCACATTAAGAGAGCACAAGAAAATTTGTACAACAAAATCAATGCAGTTAACCGTATTAGAAGGACGTGTATTTGTATGCATGCTTGAGTGAGAGAAAAACAGAAAGTGTCTGTGCATTTGTGTGTGTATACAAGAGACAGAGTGTGAGTTTGCCATTTCTTAACTTCTTTCCTCAAGAATTCAGGGCAAACCCAACAATAATGGGATCACATACATCCAAAGAGAGTTTTTTTACAAAACCAAGAACAGCTGATAAGTATGTGGAGTGGAGGGATGCATTATTTGTGCAATGTATGTATTTTTTCATTCATTTGATCACAACGAGACATTTGAGATAAAGACAGTCAAAAAAGTGGCTGTAATTGCTGGGCACATGTGCATGTGGCTAAATATAAGTTTCTGGATATGTGTGTGAGACAGTCTGCCCATCTTTTCATTTGTTCACATGTATATACATGAAATTTTGTAAACGAAGACTGGATAAAAACAGAAACAAACTGATAACCAACCCTTGGAGTAGAAAAACAGCAAGAGACCTGGATGTAAGAAAACCAATTTAATCAAAAACGGTTGTTTAAATAAGATAGTTAAGCGCTTTCATTCGTGAATGGGACTTCTTCAGAACTGCCATTATTTAATCACAGCCAGCTTATATACATTTCCACATGTCAAATGACCTTATAGAATCCCCAATAAAATCATTTAATTTTAATAAAACTCTACTAATATTGTTGCTACTGATAACGACTAAAATTAATAACAACATTACCACCAGTACTTCCCACTACATACTAAATAATAAATACTTTCAAATGTAAATACTTCTTACACAAACTACTAGAACAAACATGACAGAATTTGTTAATTAATGGATATATTTAAATAGGCTTAGTATGAACAACCACACAATTAAACCTATCAACCTTTCAACTTGAGTACTGGGCTGATGGAACAAGCCTCGTTTAAACCAGGAGTCACAATTGCATTTAATTTCAGTTGCCAAAATAGCTCTCTTACCAACAGGTGCTCCTCAACAATGAGCCCCCTTAAATCTGTCTTAAAAGAAGTTATGTACACACCATAATGTTCCATCTGAGTTGTTGTTCATTTGTCTTCAACCTGTGGGTTCCCGGATCCGGCATGGATCCGACTCGGCCACATATCCAGCATCTGATCCGAGTTCAAAGCTCCTCCTTTACCCAAAATGCCCCTGTCTCCTTTCTCCCTCCAAATCAAGTTTGCTGCCCAACTAACTTCCTCACCTCACCCAACACTTTATCTCAAACTAGACATCTACATAAGAAAAAAGGAGACAGTAAGAGAAATGCAGGAGGTGACCACATCCTCCACTCATCAAACCACCACACAGTCTATGCAAGAAAGGAGGAAGGAAGGAGGGACGGTTGAAGACAAATAAAGAAAGTACAGTTTTGTACCTACCATAAATGTATATGTTCAAGTGTTCACACTGCTGCAGTCATCACACTTGGGTTATCCTGCCATCAGGCGGTCCCGCAGTTGGCCAGAGTTCCAAAGTCTTGGTCCGACGTCAGTTGCTGTTGCTTATTCCCTGACATCAGTGCGCCAGGGGTATATAATATGCATCCAATGCCATTTTCTTCAGTTTTTCTTGCCCCAGATGTCAGGTGCCCCCAAGTGGGTAGGCAATACATATTGCTAATCAAAAATATACATATAAAATAAAAACAATACCTTCAGTTACCAGCAAATACACCCCAAAGGTTGTATAGGATAGAAAGGTCTAGATAAGTCCAGCTAGTTCAGAGGGGATGGAGGGAGGGCAACCTGGACTGCAGCAGTGTGAACACTCGAACATCTACATTTATGGTAGGTACAAAACTGTACTATGTTCATCGTGTTACACTGCTGCAGTCATCACACTTGGGTAGAATCCCAAAGCTAAGTTTGGGGTGGTTGGTCTATAAAGAGTTAGGATTGGCTAAGAGGCCCTGCAGAACTGCAGTGGCAAATCCTGCTCTGGATTTAGAGTAAAGAGGCAGATGGTAATACTTGGTGAAGGTGTGCACTGAACTCCAAGTTGCAGCCTCCAAAATTTCCTTGGTAAGTACTCCTCTGAGAAAGGCTGTTGAAGTGGCTGTTGCCCTGGTGGAATGAGGCCTAATGTTATTAGGGACTGATTTTCCATGCTGTGTGTAGCAATACCGAATAAAGTATCCTATCCATTTGGATATAGTCTGCTTTGAGATAGCCTTGCCTTGCGATCCTGCAGCATATGCTACAAACAGTTGATCAGTTTTCTTGAAAGCTTTTGTTTTGTCCAAGTAGAAGCATAGCTGCCTGTGTATGTCCAAAGAATGCAGAAGTTTCTCCCCTTTATTTTGGGGGTTTGGATAAAAAGTAGGCAAATGGATGGTTTGGTTAAGAGCCACATTAGATACCACCTTTGGCATGAAGGTAGGGTTTGTCCTTAAAGATACCCTGTCCTGATGAAAAAATATGAAAGGTTCCACTGCCATTAATGCCTGTAGCTCTGAGACTCTTCATGCTGAAGTTACTGACAGGAGCAAAGCTGTTTTCCATGATAAAAATTTTAGATCGGCTGTATTGGCTGGCTCAAAAGGTGGTAGGGTCAATTTTTCCAAAATGAAATTGAGGTCCCAAGTTGGTGTTGGTGCTCTCCGGGGCGGTCTTATGTTTTTAGCCCCTCTGAGGTACTGCTTTAGCAAGGGATGAGAGAATAAAGGAGGATCCGTGTTGTAATGTGCAGAAATGGCAGAGGCGTGGATCTTAATTGATGAAAAGGATAGGCCTCTGTCCAGCATCTCAGTTAAGTATTGTAAAATCTGAGGAATGTTTGGAACAAGAGGGTCAAGGCTGTGAGCATGGTTCCAGGTGCAGAATCTCTTCCATTTTTCTGAGTAAGCTTTCCTGGTACTAGGCCTCCTGGCCTCCAAAATGACATTCATAACAGCTTTAGACAGAGGTGTTGCCTGTTTGACTAAAGTATCTGCCATGCAGCCAGGTTTAGGGTTTTGAGCTGACCATGCAGGATCTGATTGTTTTGTTGAGTCAGAAGGTGTGGAATTTGGGGCAAAATCCATGGTGGGCCCTGAGCCAAGTTCCTTAAGAGAAGGTACCAGTGCTGGTGTGGCCAGTCTGGAGCAATCAGGATCATCTGTGGTTTTTCTTGTCTGGCTTTTAGGAGTACCTTTGAAAGGAGAGGCAGTGGTGGGAAGGCATAGACTTTTAGGTTTTTCCAGCTGAACAGAAGAGCATCCATTTTCCATGCTTGTTTGTGATAAGTCCTTGTGCAAAATTTTTGCAGTTGGCAATTCAGAGGGAAGGCAAAAAGATCTATGTCTGGGCATCCCTATTTTTGTGTTATCATGCTGAAGATTTGTGGATTCAGTTTCCATTCGTGAGGGTCCATGATATTTCTGCTTAGTTCGTCTAACAGAGTATTTTTCTTTCCTGGAAGGAATTGTGCTTGCAGGTGAACTTGGTACTTTAGAGCTGTGTTCCACAAGGTCATGGCTTGCCTGCATAGGGGATAAGAATGAGTGCCCCCTTGTTTGTTTATGTACCACATTACTGTGGTGTTGTCTGTCTTTAGTAATAGTTGTTCTGGATGTAGAAGGTCCTTGAAAGCTATTAAGGCATTTTGAACAGCCAACATCTGTTTTTGATTGATGTGAAGATGCATCTGGTCTGTGGTCCACTTGCCCTGAATGCATTTTCCTGCCATGTGTGCTCCCCAGGTGTAATCCAAAGCACCTGTTGTTAAAGTTTGTCTGGCTGTGGGTTGGGTAAAAGGCTGACCCTTGTTTAGGTGACATGCCTGTGCCCACCATCGAAACTCCTGTTGTAGGCAGGGAATCATTGGAATTACTGCTTCTAGACTGTGAGAATGTTGAGTCCAAACACTTTTTAGGTACCATTGTAATTTCCTCATATGCAATCTGGCATATGGTATTAGTAGTATGCAGGATGCCATGAATCCCAGGGCCTGCAGATTTTTCTTGCAGGGAGATGGGACGTTTTTGCCAGTAGTTGAAAATATTGAGTTAGTTGCACTTGTTTGTCTGACGTGAGGTAAGCCATCTGGGCCGTTGTATTTAAGCTGGCACCCAGGAATGTAATCTGTTGTGAGGGCACTAGTTTTGACTTCTTTTCGTTTACTGTGTACCCTAGAGAAATTAACAATTTTTTTCACAAATGCCAGATGCTGTAGAAGAATGTCCTTTGTCTCTGCTTGAACGAGGGAGTCGTCCAGTTATGGATAGATTTGAATTCCTTTTTGTCTGCAAAATGCAATTACTGGTGCCAGGCACTTTGTGAAGACCCTGGGTGCAGTAGATAAGCCAAAGGGCAGTGCAGAGAATTGGTAGTGCATTGTACCAGCTTTGAATCTGAGGTATCTTCTGCAATTTTGTCTGATAGGGACATGCAGGTATGCCTCTTTGAGGTCCAGAGTAACAAGCCAAGCCTTCTTGCCCAGCATGGGTAGAAGTTGCTGTAATGTCAACATTCTGAATTTCGGAATATCCAGGTAATTATTCAGAATTGAAAGGTCCAGTATAGGCCTCCAGGCTTTGTCCTTTCTGGGGACCAGGAAGAGTCTTGAGTAAAATCATTGTCCTTGTTCCTGTTGTGGTACTTTTTGTATAGCTCTCATGTCCATGAGGGCTGAAATTTGTTTTTGTGCCTCTGCCCATTGATTTTGTGGCAGGTCTGGCATTCCTTTTAGCTTTGGTAAAGTATGAAAGTGGAATCTGTAACCTTGAGACACAATATTCAGGACCCATTTGTCTTGGGTGACTGTTTGCCAGATTTGAGAAAAAAGTGCTAGTTTTCCCCCAAGGGGGCTTCCAAAAGGGATGTGCTTGGCGTACGCAAAGGAAAATCATTGTGACTGTTTCCTGTAAGGTTGAGACTTGTCACCTCCTTTTGGGGTTGTGGTGCCCCACTGTCGTTGTCTGTTTGAGCCTTGGGGTTGAGATCTGCCTCTTGGGCGTCTGTATCTGCCTCTCTGTGGCATGTCTAACACTGGAAAGGACCAATTTTTTGTTGGCCAATTTGTGCTAAACCGAGGTAGCTGTACCTGTAAGAAATCCTTGACTGTTTGCATAGATTTAGCGTTATCCTCCATTTTCTTTAACACCTCTTCTGCCTTAACACTAAACAAGGTATCATGCTGTAAAGGAGCATCCAGTAACTTGCCTTAACATGATCAGGTAAACTCTGGTCTTTTAACCAAGCATGTCTTCGAATAACAGTACCTGTAACGGCTCTACAAGAGGCCTCTAAAGCATCAAAACCACACTGCAGAGTATGTTTTCCCACCTGTTCAACTGCATGCAATAAATCCTGCATTTCTTTATAATCAGGAGCTTCTGAGCTAGCAAGCATTTTCTGTTTTAACTGAGCCATTAAATATTGTTGGTACTTAAGCATGTGAAACTGGCAATTTAAAGCTCTTACTGCTAAAGTTGCAGACGTGTATACTTTCTTCCCCCATTTATCCAAAGCTCTGGAATATCTGTCAGAGGGTACTGGATTTTTTGCAATGGAAGTCTTAACCCCTTTTGGACCCTGTGAAATAGTTTTTGGATCTGCAGAAGGGTTTTTGTAAATAAACTTGTGAGAGTCAGGGACTCTATAATACCTATCTGGCTTGGCTGGAGCAGGGGGCAAAGAGTCAGGAGATAAGAGGACACATCATCCGCAATGTCTAGCACAGGCGAAATAGCCAGGGGCCTGTGCTGAGGCAATAAGAGGAAATCCCTGAGCCTTTTATTGGATTCTGAGTAATCCTGACTTTCCCAATGGAAATGTTCCCTCATGGTATGTAAAGTTTCCCCAAAAGAATAATCCTCAGGAGGAGAGGCTGAAGGGATAGATTCCTCAGCATCAGAGTCCTCATATGGGGGTAAAGAGTAGCCCTGGTCTGAAGAGGAATCAGAGGAAATGGAAACCTGATCAGAGGAGTCATAGTCTGTATCCTGCCTAGGCCTTTTCTCAGGAGGGGGATGAGAACCCCTGATTAGAGTAATGAGGTCCTCGGCCATTTTAAGCATCTGTTTCTTAGGCATGGAGGACTGTCCAGGAGAATGCTGTACTTGTTTCTTTGTCTTTAATGGTACCTTTGTCTTGGCTGTTGGTTTAATGGTAAGTTGTGAAGGTCTGAAAACAACCTCAGAAGCCGATGCCTGCTCAGCGGCTCCAGACCCATCTGAGGGATTAGTTTCTGTAGGCCCAATGCTTTGAGTTTCCAGAGGCCTAGATGTCTCCACGTGGGAGTCGGAAGCGGCCTATGGCTCTGAGGTAGTGGGTGTCAGGGGCTGCAAAAGCTCCTCACTGAGAACCGGCGAACCAGCGACTGGCCTAGAAGAGGCTTCGTCATCGGTTTTGGACCTCGGATGCCTGTCTTTACCCTTGTCTTCGCGTTTTTTCGGTATTGAGGTCGTCGGCTGATCCGACGGCATGGTATAACTGAACCTTCGGCCAAAGTAGTGTAAAGCAAAATCAAAACGCCTTTTTATAGTGCGTTTGTTGAATCTAGCACAAAACCGACAACTAGTGACGTCGTGATCAGGGCCTAGGCATGGAATACAGTAAGAGTGGAAGTCCTTATGAGGTATTTTCTTCCCACAAGAAATACAATTATTAACTTTTTCTGACATCGGTCTGAAGCAAGAAAAATGTTTCCCCAATGGGGTACTTAGCTTTATTGAAGACTTCAGATCTGAAATTCAACTTCGAAAATCTCAGGAGTCGGACGACCGGCACTTGCGAACTGCTTCTGCTTCGGGCACCGCACGGCAAGAAAGACTGAAGAAAATGGTGTCGGATGCATATTATATACCCCTGGTGCACTAACGTCAGGGAAGAAGCGACAGCAACCAACGCCGGACAAAGCCTTTGGAACTCTGGCTGACTGCGGGACCGCCTGATGGCAGGATAACCCAATTGTGATGACTGCAGCAGTGTAACACAATGAACATCAACAACTCAGATGGAACATCATGGTGAGTACATAACTTCTTTATCTGAAGTTGTTGTCTTCATTTGATCTTCAACCTGTGGGACAGAGTCCCCAGTACTAAACAACTAGGAGGCCCTCATGGAAGGATATTTTAGAGCAAAGCAGAGCCAAAAGATGCCCTGTTCTTGGATATGATGCCCAATTTATAATGCAAAATGAAGGTAGGGGATGAAGCCCAAGTGGCCACAGAAGATACCATCCAATGAAACTCTGGACCAAAAGGCCGCTGAAGTAGCCATAGATCTGGTGAAATGTGCTTTCACATGATCTGGCAGGGATAACCCCCTAACAGTGTATGCTAGAATAATACACTGGGAAATCCAACGGGAGATGGTGACTTTAGATACTGGTTTCCCCATAAAGGGTTTAGAGTAGGAAATAAAAAGCTGATCAGACTTGCAAAAGGATTTAGTCCTGTGCAAATAAAAGTGTAACTGTCTGTGCACATCCAACAAGTGCAATTTATATCCTCCCTTGTACTGAAAATTTTGGAAAAAGACCGGAATATTAATCACCTGATTAATATTTGACTCCAAAGCTACCTAAGGGAGAAAACATGGGTTTGTACGCAAGAATACCCTGTCCTTATGAAAAATCAAATAAGGGGGCTTTACTGAGAACACTTGAAGCTCCAAAACCCTCCTGGCCGATGTAATAGCTACCAAGAAGGCCATCTTGCAGGACAGGAATTGTAGATTCACAGAGGCTGCAGGCTCAAAAGGGGATGAAACTAGAACTTGCAGAACTAATGTAAGATCCCATGGTGGCGTTGGGTCCTTCACCGGGCTGAAGAAAAGTGCCTTTTAGGAAAGCTTTGCATAGCTTAGGGGATGCTAAGGAAACCATATTATCACCTACATGAAAATTAGCAATTGCTGCAAGTTGTACCTTGACTGTAGGAGAACTGGCACCTTGCTGAAAGAGCCCTGCCAAAAATTCCAAACCGCTGAGACCGGGGCAGTGAAGGGATCTAGGGCACAATGCAAAGCCCAGATTGAAAAATGTTTCCATTTGCTGGAGTACACACCTTTCTAGTGGAAGACTTATGAGCCGCCACCAGAATCTTTTTGACAGGTGAAGATAAGGCAGGAGTCCTGACCATCATGGGAAATGAAGGAGCCATGCAGTGAGCTTCAGAGTGCAAGGTCTGGATGGGGATCCCTGACGGGTGAGAAATAAGATCCAGAACTGGATTCAACATCCATGGTGCAGCCACCAAATGAGACCACAAAGAGGGGAACCAGACTTGACGAGGCCAAAATGGGGCAATGAGGATAACTACGCTCCCCAGCCTGCGAGCTTTCTGAAGGAATTTTAGAATCAAGGGAAGAGGAGGATAAGAATACAGAAGACCGGGAGGGGGGAGCCAAGCATGAATCAGACCATGTCTGGGGGCTTCCCCCGTTGGAGGGCTCAGAGCAAAGAACTCGCTGCATTTCACTTTGGAAGGAGAGGTGAAGAGATTGCAGCAATCTGGTCTCATAGGGGGACCATGTGCCTTGGACTGCCCTTCCCGAACAGTGCCCCTCCCCCCACCCTAGCAGGGAGAACTCTGTAGTCACTATGATCGGGGGGGGGGGTGGAAGAAAGAAGCAATGCCGAGCCAGATCCCGGGAATTAATACACCACAGAAGAGAGCCCCTGCACACTCGAGAAACCTGAACAGGTGAGACAAAGGAAGATCTAGCATGGACCATTGGACCACGACAGTCCACTGAAGAACCCACATGTAAAAACGTGCCATAGGCAAGAGACTGATGGTGGCCACCATGGACCCGAATGCCTTTAATACCATTTCCGCTGTCGGTGACTGAGTTTGGAGAATGAAAAGGACATGTAGCTTCAGAGACTGAATCTTGTCCCCGGTAAGAAAGACTTCGGTTTGAATTGTGTCCAATTGAGCCCCAATGAAATCTAATACTTGAACCAAGGCCAGAGATGACTTGTTGACATTGATGGTAATGCCCCACCGCTGGGCTAAGAGAAAAAGGGAATTCCTTGCTTAATTGAGCTGATGTCTTGAAGAGGCAGCGAGGAGCTAATCATCCAGGAAGGGGAAGACCTGTACGCCCTGGCGTCTCAGGTGAGCCACTACCACTGCCATCACTTTGGTGAATACCCTGGGGGCTGTGGTGAGACCAAAGGTGAGCACTCTGAACTGATAATGTTTGGCTTCCAGCAGAAAGTGGAGAAACCTCTGAGAGTGCCTATCCATTTTGATATGGTAGTCCGCATCCTGGAGGTTGATCGAGCACATCCAATCTTTCTCCTGTAGGAAGGGCAGGATAGATAGAAGGGTGGCCATCAAGATTTTTTTCTTGGCTGCAGACAGGTTCAAGGTGGAGATATCCAGGGTGGGTCTCAAGTCCCCCATCTTCTTTGACACCAAAAAGAACCTGGAATAAATACCTAACCCAGACTGGTCTGGGAGGATGTGTTGGATGATTCGCTCTTCTAGCAGCTTTGCAATTTCCAATGCTGCATCCCCCCTTTGCATGGGTGGAATGTCCAAGAGGTGTCTGACTGGAAGGGATGACGTGATAAAGGGGACTGAATAGCCTCTGGACATAATTTGCAACACCCTGTGATCTTCCATGATGGACTCCCATGCTGTTAGCTGCAGCGAGAGACAACCCCTGACTGCCTCCAGAGACAAGCAGACCGGCAACCCTTCAGGGTTGCTGTGCAGGTCTCTCTGAGAAAGGCTCTCGAGACCCATGATTTCTCGGCCCCCCTCTGCCTCTAGGGTGGCATCTATCAAATCCTCCTCTGCCCCTGGGGGAAGGTGAGTCCTGAGTGTCCTGGGGAAAACTCTGAGATTTCCAGAACCACATCTTCTTCGTCCCTCGCTGATTCCTAGAAAAGGATTGCTGAGGGGCCAAAAAGTGGATCCTCACAGCAGAGAGAGTCTTCCCGTCCTTCTCACTGTGAACTAAGGTGTCATGTACCGATTTCCGAAAAAGGGAGGAACTGTCATACAGGCATTTGTAAAAGACACCTTAAAGAGTTCCAAAAATGCAAAGAGCTGGAGCCAGGCATGCCGCCTGATGGCCATGCTGGTACCGGCAGCTCAAGCGGCACCCTCAGTTGCATGGGAGAGGAGATGCATAGAGGTGTTAGCAACTGATTTCAAGTTTGCCATACAAGTGGAAAACACTTTCTTGTCCTCCACTGATATGGACCCAGGGGTTGACTCAGTTTTCTCCTTCACCAGGTCTCAGTGCAGTTGAATTACAAGTGCCAAATCGGTGTCTTCAGTGTGGGACTCCAGTGGGGAGTCTAAGTGTCTCCTTTTGCATGTATGTTTGTGAGGGACCTCCCCAGTGGGGGTCTCTGGGGAGGACTCACCAACATATCCCTGTTCCCAAGAGGGAGCACCTTGGGGCAAATAGGTGGCGGGCTGTTTCTGAGATGGCAGAATGGCCGGATCAGTGGCAGAAACAGAGGGAGCCAGGGTGGAATTCAAAGACAAGATTATCAAGGGTCTTGAAGGAATCAAGAGTACCCTCTCCACCATGTCGAAAGCTGAAGGAGAATGGCCCTCCTGAGAAAGGACAAAGGAAGGAACTGTCACCCTCTGATCCAACAGGGGAGTCAGAGCCGAACCTCCAGGCATCGAAAAATCAAGGGGAAGGCTCTGCTCTGACAAACTCAGAACGGACACTACCCCCTCAGATCCGACACCGAGGTTACAGCTCTGAGAACTTGTCGGATCTGAGCTAGTCAGATCTGACCTGCTCATGGCCATGGCCGGCGTCAAGGTACAAGGTACCATCGAAGCCAGCCCCTTTACGCCATCTGTTCTCGAATCCAAGGGCTCCAAAACTAGAGGACAGATTGGAGAAAGAGGAAAAGGAATGAATATGGACAGCATACTCCCTGCTCACAGGGAGAGGGGGCAGGCAAGACTTCCATCTGTATCTGGGTGCAGATGAATTGCCGCATCATCTTATTCACCTCCACTTCGGTAAGACTACAAGTGGAGTGGGAAGAGGAGGCAACCAAAACCAGCCTAGAGGGGCAGTGAGTGGATGCCTGAGCTGGCAACTAGGTCCAGAGTTCCTCCGGCTCTGAACAGAACCAAGGGGAATGGAGTTGGGAAGACTCCAGCCTCGTTGCTAACCTAAACCTGGCTGGAGAGGTGGCCAAATTGAGCGATCTGGGGATCACTTCTCGGGCCTACCCCTTGATTTGGTTGACTTGTCTGACTTTTTGCGAGAGTTTGAGTCCCAGAGGCCGAGGAGGAGACTGAGGTAAGAGCTAGGGCAGGAAGGTCCTGAGACCCGGAGGAAGAAGAGGGAAGAAGGCCCTTAAGGATTAGCTTGTTCCTCCTGTCCATCAGTGCTCAGGGATTAAACCCAGCACAGATGGAACAGGAGGTCTGCAAGTGGGCTGCCCCAAGACAAATGTCACACAGTGTGTGGCCATCAGCTGGAGAGAGCTTGTGGCCACACTCTGTACATTTCCTGAAGCCTGGTTTGGTGGTATTAGACATTCTCCCAACGTATGGCATAGCACACACTCACTCATACAGAAACCACATACGCAACAGGTAGAAAAGTTAGAGAAACTTTTTTTTTTAAACAGACGCAGAAGCGAGAGGGAAGGTAGACGAAACAGAACAGAGTAAAAAGATATGAGAAAAGAAGAATCTAATGGTAAAATAAAGTCACTTACCCAAAAATATCAGCAGAGAGTACAGATCACGATGAAGACATGAAGTGCAGCAAACGAGATCTGAAGAGAGAAAGGAGACAGGGGCATTATGGGTAGGGGAGGAGCTTTGAGCTCAGATCAGATGCTGGATATGCAGCTGAGTCGGATCTGGGAACCCACAGGTTGAAGATTAAATGAAGACAACAATTTCAGAGCAACTGATTTGATTAAAATGGTGTTCATACGTCCAGGTCTCTTGCTATTTTTCCACTCCACTGGTTGGTTATATATGGAATTCATTGGTGTGTGTGTGTGTGTGTGTGTGTGTGTGTGTGTGTGTGTAATGCGTCCATATAAAATATGTCCTCCATCTGCAAATACATATCCTATAGCAACCACAAAACTTTAGGCAGATTAACCATTTTACATAAAATATGAAAAATGTCCACAGTAACAGAAAACAATTATAAACCAATTTAACAGACAACTCATTTTCTAAGCACATTAATACCTTCCAGGGTTAGTATTACAAGGAAAATAATTGACCTTCCAGGGATGGACAGGAACTCCACCTGCAGCAATGGGCCTTACAACACTCCTGGGTCATCCATTATTACCTGTTGGGCATTGCTGATTGCTTACTTCAACTTCACTGTTGTTCTGAGTCACCCACCAAACATGCTATCAGATCCACATGTCACACCCATATGTACATGCATCTGTGTATGTCTGCCATCTACTATTGTGGCACTGCTGGAACAGAGTCAGAGGAGGTTAGGAGCTGATACTCTGCTGTGGGAGTAAAGCAGATGTGGGCAGACTGACTGGGTACTGCTGGTAGTGGTGGTGAGGCAAAATAACTCATTAAAAGAGAACACGGCATAAGTAACATATAATAGGCAGACTGCCTCAAGGTCTTAGCCATGTATTCTGTCTCCTACAAGCTGTTGAGGGGAGAGCCATGCCTGACATACAGGGCATTGTCAGACTCCACTCTGATGGACTTCCTGCATATCTGCAAAACCAAGAGCACCAGAATTACCCATTCTAAAGACTTAAATCTTGCTTCTGATATAAACAGGACCTGCTGGAGAGACATTTGTATCCCAGAGACTACCCTTTCTCTTTTTCATCCATGTGAAGCAGAGTTCCTCCTAACCCAATTTAATTGTAACGTGGACAATTGGATAGGGAACAGAAAATTCCTGCCTGGTTTGGCACCAATGTTTCTAATGGAAATCGCCAGCCTATAAATGGTTCATCTCTTAGGCCCCTGCTTGTAAATGTTTCATCTCTGAAGCCTTTGCTTATACTAATCAAGGGTATAAAAACTTGTCAGAGATTTGGGATGCATGGCTAGGCTTAAAAAGGCCCTTGTGGTCATTAGCCTCATAAACAAATATAAGCCTATCAGAATTTCCTCATTTTGAATGTATTTCCTGATCTACAAGTGGTACATTCATTTTTTTTTTGTTTTCAGTGAGCACCAAGTGAAGCAAGTGTTAAGGTAAGTCGACCTACTGAAGTAGATCCAAAACAATATAGCTATAGACATTTTATATATATAGATATATATATATATATACACATACACACAACGCACACACATATACACACACATATGTATATATGTCCACTTCTACATTCTGAACTTTCACAACTTCAAATTTCTATGGTCAAGACCATAAAAAGCGAAGTTTTGAAACTTCAGACTGTTTAAATGGAGATCACAGTACAGCATGGAATGGCATATTTATTATTTTCCTCACTGTAGTGCAAACTCAGAGTAGGTATATTTAATTAGCAGGGGGTGTGAGGGGTGCAGGAGGGCTTGCCCCCTGTAAAAATGTAAAAAAAAAGATTTTCTTTTGTTTGTTTGTTTTTATTTAAATTTCTAAGTTTCAAAACTTCAGTCTCATGGTTTCTGTGATGCCCTTGCACTGGCCCAGTAATCAAGAAACCTCAGTCCTCACCACTGGCACCAGTGAGGGGCATGCACCTTGGGAAGGATAACAAGTACACACACAGTATAGTACAATTACCCTTAAGAGTACACAGAGATCAGGCAGTCTGAGACTGGTTTCTCCCTTTCTCTCCAGATCCCCAATAAGACTGCTCACTGGCACAGCTATAGGGTCCAGATCTCAGCCTAGTGGTCAAGCTAAAACCTCCAGCACCCTCTCACTCCAACCAGTGCTTCATGTCCCTGCCCAAGTAGCTGACAAACACACACTTCAAGATTTGATTTATACACAAACATACAGACACTCCTGGGGAAGACTGGCACAGGTTCTTCAGCTGTGCCCCCTTTTGGCCCATACTATAAGGTAGTAATTAATGCCACCAACCACTAATATCAGCTACTAATAAGGCCCTCACCAAATGGTGTCCAATTTTACTGTGCAATACTATTATCCAAATAGTAAGTGTGACCAGAACTTTTAAGGTTATTGGAGTGGCGTAGTACAGTATCACTAAATACATACAAGTACTCTAGAGCTTAAATTATCTCTACACAAAACAGCCAAAGTTGAAATGTTTAAGCATATTTTATAATAAATAATAAAAACACAAGACAAATCTTCTCAATTCAGCACAGTGCTAGTCAAGAGTTCAGACACAGGAACTTTAAAACAATACTGTAGGATAGTCTTGACATCTATATATATATATATATATATATATATATATATATATATATATATATAGAAGACAGCTAGTCTAATTTTACTATTATCTATCTATTTCTAAGAGAAATACTAAAGTCTAAGATCCTACTTACATACAGAGCAAGCAAGTGCTGGTGAGGTTGTCAGTTCTGAAGACAAATGCAAAATGCAAACTCTTTCTCTCTGAGATCTCTTAAATTGATAATACATCACTGCTGACTCATTTTAGATTACATCATTCTTGACACTTCTCTGGTCCTCAGGCTATCAGAACCTCTAAATTTACATTTCTTAGTAAGCTTGCACCTGGTCAGGAAGCCAAAGCAATAAAAGTATACATGTAAAATCTAGCAAGTAACTCTGGTCTCAAAACAATAGAAAAAATTCCTTCGTCCATACATCCTGACTCCAAGCTTTGAGATCAAACACTCATAAAATGCTTTACTTTATATTTCTTCCAGTAGGGTGCACTGTGGTTAGATTTTTGAAATTCAAAACATATAACACAGTCTTTCTTGCATTTAGTTGTCTTACATTTGTAAAACTGCCTGTGGATTATAGTAATATTTACAATGACATAGAATTATCTACAAAATTCTCTCTAGCTGGGCTGGCAGCCTTTCAGTTTTTCACAGTTTCAACCATAAGAAAGTCGACGTTTTGAAACTTCTAAATTTAGAAGTAGACCCATGTATATATGTGTGTGTGAATACTACTAAAAGCCGAGTCGGTACAGCAGTATTTCACAGCTGATTCAAACCCCATATCCCAGTAAAGACAGAATACAATAAGTCAACACGTTACACTGAGCATAAAAGCAAGTCCTGCTCTTTGGCATGCATTTAATTAACAGCATAGGCAAGTACTAGCAATCAAACTGCACTCCATTAAAGCCTAAAAATAAACCATCAAGGAGGGTGGCGCATAAGACAGACTGGGGGAGAATCTCAGGTTGCTCATGCAGTTACACAAGTTTACATTGAAGGTTACAATGGTGGTGAAGGAAATCTAGTAAAATTTGTTCCAAAGAAGGGGAAAAGACTGGGATATGAATCTATCATGCTGTTTCTTATTTGTTTCTTGATAAAGGGTTTTCAGAAACCATGCAGCTGAAACACTGATATATTTAAGAGGTCATTGATATACATCCTATGAGCCTCCATTATAGGAGACTTAAGGTATCACACAGTGAAAACTACACACACACATGGACACTTATCTTAAAATGTACCAAGATATGGGTCTGTATTAAAAAGTTAGTTTGCCTCATGGTCTACATAGTTTTATTACCACTTTAACTACATTAACAGCAATTTATTATACACTCTTCTCACCTCATCATAATTTCTCAAACACAAGACTCATGTCACCACTCTTCCTAAAAAATGCCCTAACGCCATCATATTCACACTAGCTACTAAAACAAAACAGTAAAACACAAACACTGTGAAAATACAATATCCATACAAAACAAAACGTACCAACCCACTTAAGTAACCTTGACTCAAAACTATACATACAAAAAAAAAGACTGCATCCCCTTTAGCAAACCAAAATGCACATAAAATTAATGGCAAAGTCAGCATGCACCTTACTCACATGAAGCACTAAAGAAACTCATAAGACTGCACAACATTAAATTAAAAGTAAATGCATACACACACACTTACCGTACACACAAAATCATCCCTAAATAAACACTATTCATTTACATAGTAAACACACACAAATACACTCACCTGCTCTAAAACTAAAAGCTAAAAGGCCTGCAAAGCAACCTCCACCCCTAATACAAAATACATAAAAGTGAAATCAGAAGTTAATTTAATTATAAAAAATATTCCGAGTCTAAAAAGTAAACTAAAATAAAAAGAACTCAGCCAATCAAGTAGAAAACGGAATCACTAGAAAAGCAGGCCAAAAATTAAAAAGAAAAAAAAAAAGAAGAATACTACATTAACCAGACTACAACAAAACACTACACGACAATAAAACTACCAGCTAGTATCTAATTAACCTTGACTGCAATACACAAAATTGGCACGCAAAACCTGAAAAAACATTGAAACCTACCTAGACTAGTCACAAAACAATTCTATTTAGAAAAAGAAATAACTACCATAAAGCCTTAGCCAACAGAGAACTTGTGCAGTTTATTTGCTTCTGTTTACTTCAACATAGAAAGGGGAAATAAAGGATGAATATGAGAGGTATAGTTTGTTTAATAAATACATTGTGTATGATTGGGGAACTTGGTTTGGGGCTTGAGTTTCTGAATGAGTGGAAAAGCCACATCTCCTAAAGCAATACTACAGTATATTTAATTTTTACACACCAAACTCCCACACAGTCCGCATTTTGTTTTGCATTCTCTAGTTACCATCATTAGCCAAATTAGGGGCATGTCCCAGTAATCTGTTAATGCAAGGCAAGGAAACTAAACCTAAAAAGGCTGCTCATCTAACATGGGATGTGCACATATAAATGCACACACATCTACCACTATCTTCCTACCAACTTTTCTCTTTGTTCCTGACACATTTCTTTCACTGCTTTCAGTTCCTTTTTAAAGTTTATTCTGCAACTGGTTCCATCTTGGTAGGGGATCTTGAAGAACTATCTGTCCAAATCCAGCCTTCTGAACTGTACATCCAGTTTGTGATTTTTTTTTACAAGTCAATACTGCTGTCTAACTCACAGCTCAGCATATGTGTTACGTAAACTTTTTTTTTTTTTTTTTTTTTTTTTTGAAGGAAGCTGTTATGTCAAAGTCTTGCATTATTTATCATATCAAAGCATAATGCAAGGATTTAGACATTTAGGAAGACCTGTTTACTAATTGCGAATCCTTGCCTTTTTTTCACAGGAATGAAAGAACATCTCAGACTTTTTTGATATTTTCATCCTGCCAGAGGAGTTTTAGGGCTATCTATATACATCTGGAAGATGTTCTAACACTCTCCCTATATTTTTTGTACTGAAGAAAAATAGCTGAACTGCCTTATTCAAGAGACAGGCTCACAATCCAGTTTGAGCATAAATCTCAGCATCATTCAGGACTTTCAGTGCTGCACCTGAAAGCACATCACCACTTGAAAATATTCTTAGCTCATCTATACCAAAAATGAGACTAAAACTTTTGTTAAAAATCTTTTTATTGCACAACCATTGTATAACATAAAACAAAACAAATTGAAAAATGTCAACAATCAATTAGGAGACAGCTACTATGTCTTCTCGTACTCAGACAAGAAAATAACATACTAACTAAAATCTTTCCTGCAGGAGCTGAGATGTCACTTAAAAGCAATATCTCTGAAGTACTAAATGACACATTTGCACAAAACAACAGTGATAAGGGCTAAAATGTGCCTGGATGCAGTCAATTCCAGAGCTCCATTAGCCGCATTGATGGTTTTAACTATAAACTGCATCATTCTGACAGCCCTGATGCAGATCATGTTTTGTCATCAGTTAAAGAGAAGATGAAAGAAATATCATGAGCCACTAACAATTTGGTCCCACAGTATTCCATCCACATAATCAAGAAAGCCTAGAGAATCATGGAAGCAAAAACAAAAAAGTCAAACTGTTAGGAATACCACAGGAAAATGTGGGCTCCAAAATGTAAGATTTAAACTTAATGAAAGTCTGTGGGTACCCTCTTATTAAAGGCAACTCCACAAAGACAGTACAGGGTATTACGGCCTAAACAACCCCTCAAATTTGTCTGAATCCAGTTATGTTACATTTAAGTGTCTGTAGGGATAAACTGAACATATCAAAACTTTCAAATCTCCAAACCTGATCTTCAGTCTAGGATCTATTCCACAAACAAGAAAATTCTAAAACTCCTACCATCCCGTTTACAGGCTTTGCAAGAGACTGAAACCCCAAACAAGGACTATTTTCACACTATGTAAGATACTGGCACCACAGGGACTGAAAAAAAAAGTGTCCTGTCCTGACTACTTTATTAAAAATGGAGAACAGATCCTCTGTGTAGCTACAGTCTAATAAAGCACCAACAAGAAGCAACACTGTCAATAATATTACGCTTCCATGTCTCCTTGGAGACAATGACCATCTAACAAACTCTTGTCTACATTTTGCTCGGTCACTCCAGTAGATCTCTGGAGGTTTGTATTATAACTTCTAGTGATAACCTGACTTTGTCAAAAATCTCAGGATGTAATGTCCTCATACAGCTGACACGTGCTCTGGATACCCTGTATATGGGGCCAGAAGTGTTACTAAAGAATTTCAAATGGTAAACCATTCAGCACAAGCACATCTTTAAAGTGGTAGTGTTCATTAATTTCTAATTCTTAAACTGGATTTTATAAATCAGACTAAGCAGAGGTAAACATTACTTTTGCAATATTTTGTGAACAACTTACAATATCTCAGTAACCATTCAAGTTCCACACATATTGGCAGCAGCATTTTGTTTGGCCATCTGTGATCTTTCATATAAGGTTAAGTGGTTCAGTCTGTGTTACTTAGTTGTTGAAATATTTAGAGAAATATGAAAATTATAACAATATAAATAAATAAATAGTATATGAACAACAATTAATATCTCTTTAGCAGCACAAGGCAGAGGTCAGATAGTACAGTTGTGTTGCCCATCACATGAGATTTAAGATGAAATCTTTCAATAGCTTATACGTAGCATGGTTTTGGAATTATTAATGCAAATTTGAACAGGCTATATTAGACGATACCCTATTAAGTAAGCGAACACTTAATATAGTGAATGCTGTTTAATCGACAGCTAAATGCAAAATTCCGAAGACATGGAACAGCAATATTTTTCCCAGGGGAAAAAAAAAATCACTGGGCCGTTTTCATGACTTTGCCATTACCTCCACTGTAGTACGATCTCAGAGTTGGTATATTAAATAGGGGGTGTGGGGGCAAAGCCCCCCACTTTATTTTGTGTTTGGGTTTTTTATTTGTGGACAATCTCTGTTCCATTTGTTCGGAATTTTGTGTTTACTTTTTTTTTTTTTTTTTTTTTGGTCGATTATACAGCGTTCACTATTTTAAGCGTTCACTGTTATAATACAGACCCTATTAGACACCCAAAGACATCAGTAGGATGTAACTACAGACACACCTGGAGGCATAACTGGGCTGTAACATGTTAAGTGTTTCACTCAGACACAGTGGCAGGTCTTCTTCTTCTGTTAATATAGGTGACTTGGCACAGCTAATTAGCAGACACTGATCTAACATGACAGGAGTAGTGTTACACAATGCATTTGCTGAAATTAGTGTAAAACTAGTACTGCTTTGGATTTTTCTTGCGTTTGTGAAGTGGGGCTGATGGCTGGAGTGAATTTAAGTTGACCATAACATCTTTCACTTTCTACTGCAAGCATCAGCAGTGCATAAGATATGTTGCTATTTTGGGGGGGGGTCTGTCAAGAGCAGGATTTCTGCTTAAGTAACTAATACAGACACAGTGGTACAGTGTTGCCATCACACAGTACATGACAATAAGTTTCTGGCTGAAGCTTCTTGTGTGTGGAATCTGCCTACCCTTGTCTCTGTGTGGGTTTATCCATGAATTCTGATTTCCTCAAACACTTGTAGGTGAATTTATACTCCTCCAATTTGCTTGCAGATAAGTGTGTGTGTGTTTGTGTAAAAAAAAAAAAAAGAAACACCAATTTTTATCTATGGGCATGGAAGGTTTTCTTTATTTATTTTTGACACCATTTGTCCTAGTTTTGTGCTGGTCATCAACTCCTCCTTGGCTAACTAGCCCACTTGATATCCATCACCAGGGTGAGAGTTGATTGGCAGGGGCCAACATTCAGACAGCGGTCAGGTATGGTTTGCAGTTTTCTGGTTGTAGTCCTCCCCCCCCAAAGCACACACCTGACAAGGGATTTGTGACAGGTGTGCTGTGTGAGGATGGAGAACGCCATCCCCTCACTTCCACAAGGGGTACTCTGTCCAAGCATCCCATTGTCCCAGACCACTGAGGCAGGAATTATAAGTTTCTTGGTCTCCACCAGGAAGTTATTACTACACATTGTGCCCCTGGGTGTACATGCACAACCTGCCTTCCCCATGGAAGAGATGAGTGGGATATGCCCTTTGTTCCTCCTCCTCCCCCTCCCTGCCTGCCTCTTCCACTGTTGGGGCTGCTAAATGGACTCTGGCTGTCTCAATCACAGTCAGAAATTTGTCAACTGCACTAATGTAGTCAGTCTGGATGCACAAAATTATCAGGCACATACTTAACTATTCATGGTAGCAGTGGGGGGAAAAACACAAGGTCATTACCTTTCAAAAATAAGGCACAAAATTAGTAATAGACTAGCCAGATTCTCAGAGCTTCTGAGATCCTGGTGGCTCTCACAACTCAGGCTGCATGCGTGGATTTTGACACGGGCTTAGTAGTGACTTATGCATTGAACCTCACCTACTCTAAAACCGGGTCTATATTATATTAGCAAAAATCCTGTTAAGCGAATACGAAAACACCAACACGTACTGCGCGAACCGCGAATATGCCTAATGCACTAAACCACGAAATTCAAACAGTCGAATCCCCAGAGTCGGCCAACTCCACCTCCCACTACATACTGCCTACCCAAACAAAATAAATAAACCACATACATACACTAACCAAAACCCTACTTCTAACTCTACACTAAACCTTACACACATTACTATCTATGCACTTACCTTAACCTGCACCCTAAGGTCCGTAACTATCGCACACTTACCCTACACAGATATACCAAACCAAAATAAATAATCCACACACATACATTTAACAAAACCCTAATTCTAACCCTACACTAAACCTTACATACATTACCTATCTATTCACTTATCTTAACCCGCACTCTAACCCTAAGGTCCGTAACTATCGCACACTTACCCTACACAGATATACCAAAACAAAATAATTATACAATGCCTCCCCTAAAACGTGCACGCTGATTGGCCAGCCCAACCAGCGTGCCCATTGTAAATCCCTCAATATGCTAACGGAAAATGGTCCGGTCGCCCGGACTTTTTCTGTTAGTATAAAACACTGTCTCGCTATGTTAAAAGAGTTTAACATAGCGACACAGGTTTAAAAAAAGCAACGGAGATCCCCGTTGCTTTTTTTAAAGCTTTCTCGCTATGTTAAACTCCTTTAACATAGCGACACAGTGTGTAAAAAGCAACGGAGATCTTGCGATCTCCGTTGCTTTTTTTTTTAAAGATGTCTCGCTATATTAAATGGGTTTAACATAGCGAGACAGCTTTAAAATAAGCAACGGAGATATCCGTTGCTTATTTTAAAGCTGTCTCGCTATGTTAAACCCATTTAACATAGCGAGACAGTAAAAAAAAAAAGCAACGGAGATCTTGCGTTCTCCGTTGCTTTTGCCCACAGTTCTGATGTACTGCGCAGGGGCGCAGTACATCAGAACTGCCACAGAATACCAGACAGCTGCGGAAGGGCAGTAAACAGGCATTATACAATGCCATTATTTAAGAAAAGTAATTATTTCTTTTCTTAAATAATGTCATTGTATAATAGCAATAACCCACTTCTGGGTGTGGGTAATGCTGGATTTACCCACGGTTGGCTTTGTTTGGTCCCAACCGTGGGTAAATCCAGCATTACCCACACCCAGGCATGGGTTATTGCTATAATAATCCACACACATACATTTAACAAAACCCTAATTCTAACCTTACACTAAACCTTACATAAATTACCTATCTATGCACTTATCTTAACCCGCACTCTAACCCTAAGGTCCATAACTATTGCACACTTACCTTACGGAGCTATACCGCAGACGGGCCAACCATGACACTTCGACATTTTGAATTTTGCGGTTTTGGACATTCGGTGTTTCCGTGTTTCGCGTAATACGTGACACTCTTTTTGTATTCGTGTAAAACAGTGGTTCCCAAACTGGGTGCCGTGCAAAGATTCCTGGTATGCCGCCAAAAATGTTTAAAAAAAATACCATCAAAAATGCTGAGAACTCAGAATAAACTGAGGTAATGCCAAACTTCCGAGCTTAGTCCATGGCAAGCCCCAACTACCGTTTCACTCAACCATTCCAGGTGCTGCTGTGTCTCCCGCCAGGCGTTCCTCCTGTGTGCATGCCAATCACTTCCTCCGTGGTGGGGAGAGGCGCTTATGGAAGCACGACACTGAGTGCCTGGCCCTTTAACTGTGCTTTTTTCTCCAGTTAGCTCTGGAGCTCTGCTCATTCCCCCGTCAGCTGTTTCCAGCCTGCACCTTTAAGGGGCGGTGAGGGAGGAACGAAGAGAGAGCAGGTAACAAGGAGCGATAGCACCGGTGCAAACAGTAGCTGCAGGCGGCAGCGACGGGATGGTAACCAGTGCGGGACAAGCAATGAGCTCCTTATCCAGAACCAGACCATTTGTCCAGTGAGCAGGATAGCCAGCACTGAAAACCAAGAGGAAATTATCAGAGGGAAAGCAAAAATAATATTTTCAGCGGTGATACCTTACAGCTGGAGCCTGGCTCAATAAGGCAATTTTTGTTTACCTTCTCCGTCAGATTCTTTTAGGATCATAGACTGTTTTCCGAACTGTCCCGGAAAGTGTAAGTTCAATGTTTTTTTTGGTTTTACTGCGTTTTAATATGAGAACTTTGAAGGAGGGAGTCAAGGGGCAGTTCCTGTTGGGGGGTGGGACAGTTGGTGGGGTGATTTGGAGCACAAAGGTTTCATTTTTAGGTGTAGTCAGTCATAGGATATTAGTTGTAACGTCACTGCTTTGTAACCTACTTTTGTGACTTTTAAGCTGTTTATGGTTATCGGACTTGCGTTTGTTGAAAATAATAATAATTATTGCAGTGCCAGTGTTTAGTTTGCATAATGACTTTGTCTGCTTGTTTGTATGTGTCAAGTATGAACGCCATGGCTTGAAAGTCCACATGCCATGTGGCAAACAGACAGACGTCAGAATCACTGTCGGTTGTTATTGTTGTTGGGGAGCTCTGAGTAATTTTGAGTGTGCATACACTTTTTTGTAGTGTACTGTTTGCGTCCATGTGTAAAATGCATGCTCCGATTCAAATGGAAAATGATAAACCAGAATGATGCAAACAGCCAATCAGCTTGTTCAAATTTAAGATTGGACCAATTATAAACCAAATAATTTTTTGCACCTAACTAACAATCGGGCAACACTGTGCGTGATTACGTGAACTTTGTTGTAAGAGAGGTGAAGAGAGAGGTTGAATTGCGCATTAAATAAGTATTGTTTTTTTTGTAACAATGGCCTCTACCTCAAAGCATCAAGTGGATTACACTTCGGAAGATGAAAGTAGTAACTGTGAGAGTACCAGTGGAAGTTGTATGATTGCTGAACAGCCAAAAGCCAAGGCTTCTGCTGTTAAGAAAACAAGGCTTTATTCAGATAATTATGTCAATTATGGTTTTACATTTGTGGAGAAACAGGGCATGCAACACCCATGTTGCATTATATGCCACTTAACTTTTATCAAATGAAGCCATGGTTCCCAGTAAGCTGCAGCGCCATTTAAAAACAAAACATCCTGCTGCTGCTAAGAGACCAACTTTATTTTAAACGCTTGCTACAATCTCAACATAAACAGGTTCAGTTTTTTACAAAAGCAGTTACAGTTTCTGACAAAGCGCAACTTGCCAGCTTTCAAGTGGCAGAATTAGTTGCAAAAAGCATGAAGCCACATACTGCTGTGGAGACTTTGATAATGCCAGCATGTCGGCTGATGGTGAAAACAATGTTAGGTGATGAGGCAGAGAAAGTTATTCCAAAAATACTATCATCTAACAATATTGTTGCACGAAGAATTGAAATGATGTCTGATGATATTAATTACAGTGTTTGCAACCAGCTCAAAATCTGCAAGAGATTCTCTCTCCAACTCGATGAATCTACAGACATCAGTGGTAAAGCGCAATTAATGGCATTTGTAAGGTATCCAAATCAACAGTCACTTATTGAACAGTTTCTGTTTTGCAGAGAGCTAATTCAGACACGTGGAGAAGACATATTTAAGTGTGTATGCACATTTTTTGAGCAACATGGATTGTTATGGCAATGGTGCACCTCAATTTGCACAGATGGAGTGCCTTCTAGGACAGGATGTGTCCGTGGATTCCTGAGTTTGGCAAAAGCAACTAATCCAAACATAACCACAACGCACTGTTTCATTCACAGGAAGCCCTTGTAAGTAAAACACTGCCATCTGATCTACATACTGTCTTACGTGAAGTGGTGCGAATTGTTAATTACATCAAGTCGCATCCAGCCAAAAGCCGACTGTTTTCAGAACTGTGTAAAGATATGAGTTCTGATTATATCACTGTTTTGCTACATAATGATATCAGATGGCTGTCCAGGGGAAAAGTTCTCGCGTGTTTGCGAACTTCACCTTGAATTGAAAACATTGTTCTTCAAAATCAACCACACAATGAATTTGCAACATTACTGTCTGATTCCTCCTGGACCAGTAAAGTTTCATACCTTGCTGACATATTTGAAGTCCTGAATTCAGTGAATTTAGGTATGCAAGGTGTTGATGCTAACATTCTTTCCGTCACCGACAAACTGGAAGCATTTAAACGCAAAATTGATTTGTGGCAACAGGAAATAGAAACAGCAACTTCAATTCACATGTTTCCAAATGCAGCACGAGCTGATCCTGGAGGAGTTGCATTACGACCTGATTCTTGAACATTTAGCTTTACTAAAACAGCAGCTTCAGCACTACTTCCCATCTCTTGATACATCTGACAAAGATTGGGTTAGGAACCCTTTTCATCAGCACAAGAATTTGACTGGTCTTTCACTAACAGAGAAGGAACAGTTAATCAATGTTGAAACAGACAGATCATTGCAGCTCAAATTTAACTCAGTTAATTTGGCACAGTTTTGGCTTGAAGTTGAAGCGGAACATCCTAACATTGGAGCAAAAGCCATTGAGGTACTGTTGCCTTTCTGCACCACTTACCTGTGTGAAAAAGCATTCTCTGCGGTGACTTCCATAAAAAGTAAGCAGAGAGAGAGACTTCGAGATGTAGAAAACGATTTGAGAATATGCTTGTCAAAATTCGGCCAGACTTGAGCATTTATCACGTAGTATGCAGAGTCATCAATCTCATTAATTTGTGATTTTAAATAAATGTATTGACTCAATGCGTAATGTTAATCTGAAGTTGTGTTGCATTTTTTGTGTTTACACTGTTTCTATATAGTCCCATTATTAAAAAATATTTATTCCAAAGAGTTTTCAAATGTTCTGATAGTGTTGTCTGACAAAAAAAAATATTGGGTGCCATGGCTGGTCTAAAAAAAATTTTAGGGTGCCCTGGGACACAAAAGTTTGGGAACCACTGGTGTAAAAGGACTTTCGAGCATCTAAAGGAAACACTCTAAAACCAGCCCTAATCAGAGATGTGCATAGAAGGTAGCTGCAACTTGTATTTGGGGGGGGGTATAGTTTGGTCATTACTTCTTTAATTTCCCTCACAATCACACCTCAGAGGTGTATGTAGAAGGTCACTATCACTTGTGTGGGAGCTGCAGATAGTGTGGCTATTATTTCTTTATCTTTTCCTCATAGACTCAAGAGGTGTGAATAGAAGTTCACTGTAGCTTGTGTTGGGGCTGGGGACAGTGTAGTTATTATTTCTTTAACTTTCCTCAAAAACCTCACAGACATGCAAAGAAGGTTGTTACAGTTTATCAAAGGGCGGAGTACTGATCAGGAGCAAGATTAGTAGCAACAAGCTGGAATGCATTAATGTGATTGTTATCTTTTTTGCTTTCCTCACACTCAGACATTGGAGCATGTGTGTATGTCTGTGTGTGGCCATCTTTTGGGGATAGGATACAGACACTTGCTGTTTATATACATCTGACAGTAACATATTGAAATATGTTACTGTATTCTGTTTGTTTTTTTCCAGTTTCATCCAAGTCTCTCATCAGGTGACTCTCTTTTGGGGTTAAAGTTGAAGATACATGTTGTGTTTATGTTTCCAGCAGCCACTTCAAATATATGACTTTGGCCATTTCTGCCTTTATCCCAGTCTAACACCATATTGAGACAAAGATGGTAACTTATCGTTTTTTTTTTTTTTTTTTTTTTTTGCGGGAAGGTAGGGAAACAGGCACTAATCCCAAAAATATTTATATACCCTCACAAGCATTTATCTTTTCAGTTTATTGTAAATTGCATTTTGTCCTTGAAAGCAAAATTAAGACTGAATTTATTTCCTTAGTCAAGATTTTGTTCAGGCTGTCACTGGAACAAAAGGTTGAAAAAAACCCTCTAAAATGCACTTCAGATCAGCTAGAACTCTCATACGTTCTAGGGGCCTAGCAATCCCTAGAGCTCCAGTTTAATGCAGTTATTTCCTTCATAGTTATTACAGTGTGCTCTTGCTCACTTTGCATGTGTTGAAAGGATGCAGAAAAAAAAACTAATGAGCAAGACTGAGGGCCTGATTCCAAAAGACTTGCTATCAGTATAAATGACCACTTACACTGACGGCAGGATGACAGCAGGTGTTTTGGAATATGACCACAGTAGCATGCCTGTTTATAAACAGGCCTTTCACCAAAGTAAGTCACTTACACTGACAGCAGGTCTTTCAGAATCAGAGCAGACACACTGAGAGCAGCTCTTTTGGAATCCAGCCCCTAATTACTTTCTTTAATCATGATTTTTGTTCACATCATCATTAGATGAGAAAGTTGTTTTAAAAACTCTAAAATGTACCTTAGAGCATCTAAAACCCCTATGGCTTTCCAGTGAAATAAAAGTTGTGTGTCAGAATAAATTCTCTAAGTTGTCTAACTGCATTTTTAGTAATGTTGTGATGTAATGCCATCCTTGTTGAAGTTGTCTGTGTAAAGTGAGGTAGTATCCATTGCAGTTAAAACTGTGTTAGGTTATAGATCATGATAACGTGATAAAATGAGAATAAAACTGAGTAGTGTCTTGAATACAGCTATGCCTTCCATTAAATAATGGTTTCAGAATGTTCTCCACTAGCACAAGAGATTCCCTTTGTCAGGACTCCTTTGTCTAATACTACTGGTGTTTCCTGGCTTATGGATTTTTTGGTAGCAACTGAGTGAACACTGACTCTGACAGTTTTGCCTTTTTGTTCAAGACTGACAATTATGTCATCTTCTGGTTTACCAAATAAATAATGTGATTCAGCAGCAGCATTAAATCTTCCTCATTACGTTCATCATAACACTGACTTATGGCCGTGTAGGTCAACAACTTCAGATATGGCAGTCCCTGAAGCAGGATCAGCACCATCATAAACACACATCAATTTATACACTCCTATTTTGTTAACGCCACTGCTGTCTCTATTCAATGTCTTGAATTTGTCCAAAACAGCACTCTTATTGAACACCATATGTACTAAGTAATTACATACTCTAATAACTAGAACACAAGATATGAACCACTATCTAGGGGCAAGACTGCTAAAGGCACAGTTTTCCCACTTTATCAGAAAGATGATTGATAGTATCATTTTTATTGTATTATACAGCTCCGGTGTCTCTAAAGATGTTTCTTTACATCCTACTAACCTTCTTATATGCTGTAGAATATACATAAGAAGACTGACTGCTAGCTTTCAACATAGCTTTAAAGAGAGTAAAGTGATGGTATTATCCACTTTGCTTCATGGAGCTTCACTACATCACTATAACCCTCTTTAGGTTTGAGTAGTGATTCCCTGCAGTGAACTAAAAAAAAAAAAAAAATATATATATATATATATATATATAAAATTCAAAGTACCTACAAAAGAAATATTTTCTGATGGATGGCATAAGGAGTTAGAGGAAGAATCTTGAATCTCGAATGAAAGAAGAACATGTATGCTGCACACAGAGATCTTTATCCCGTTTAGATGATGACCCTTTCCCCTCATCCTCTCCTGAACCTTAGCAGATGTCTTCAAAGATTTGTTAGTTTTCTATCCACAGGCTTTTGTTACACAGACAGGGGTACAGACCTGGGGTTCTGCTCATTATTTAAATAAAAATCAGGAAACTGTATTTATTCACTGACAAAAGCTGTGCAGTCAAAAGGGGTTGGGGTGAAACAGAGTAAAAGCTAGGATATAGAATGGAAGGCATAGACTGAACATTACTGAGCATATGTTAAGGTCTTCAATAGGTAAAATATCTCAGAATTGCAAGTTCCTGGAGGATGACAACATAGGTACCAATAAAGGCACTGAAGTCATTGAGTGGAACTTTGGTACTTTAGAAAATGACTGCAGGTCTCGCAGTATGGGAGTTGTTTGGGAGACAGGACCATCTTCAAAAAATATTGACAGATTTCTTATTTTTTTTAACTCCATGGCAACTTTCTATAATTATTCCCCCTTGTCAGGCTTCTTAATGTTCTCCTGTCTCTCTAGTTTCTGTGACTCAGAATTTTCCCTGACTACAGTAAACAGAAATGGACTGAAAATATCCTTCATGGATTAAAACTAAAGATTTGTGGGGGTAACGAACAGTTGCAGCCTACCAACACAATAAATTGAAAGATATCTGAAGTTTTGATTGAAGATCTGCAAAAGAAAAACAAATAAAATAAAGGTGAAAAAGCACAAACCACCATACAGCTGAAGTGAAATAGAAAGTAAAGGAGATGAGGTGGAGAAGAGAATTGAGGGAATTGTCTAACAATGCTACCTTATGGAACTGCACTACACATTTACCAAGGTTCCATGGAAACAGGTATGACACCAGAATAAGCTTACAAAGGGAATATGTTTAGATGGTGTAGTGGTACGTTGCTGTGATTGTAGTGCACAGCATCCCACGTTTCAGACTTGGCAGGGCTGATTATTTTCTGGTTTAAAAGTCCACATTTGTGCTTGTTTCCCACCTTTCCTGTAACTAGTCTAGTCCATATACAGACTTGCTGTATCCAGGAGCGTTTGTAAGCTTCTGAGCGGTGCCAAAGTCTGCTCTTCAATTTTTTCCTTAGATCTGCTAGTTCTCTCCTCTCCTGCACTTTTACTAGCTTATTGGTCTAGCACTTTACCAGACTTCTTGTAGCAAATATTCTAGCACACAAAAGTGCTATCAGCACTAAACTTTCTACAAGGAAACAGCTCCAGTACTTATTATTAATGCCCACCCCTCCAGGCATGTCCAAAGGTCAGTTCCCTGTGCTTTCTCCTATTAACCTGGTGAACTTGGGCATCCTAAGGCAATGTAGCAACTGCCTCATGTACACTGACAACCCTCTCCTCTTACCTCCCAACACTCGACTTTTTGTGCCTTTCGACCACTGTTTCTGCTTGTTTTATCAAAGTCTGCACTGTTTTTACTGTGTTTATAAGCTAAAACTGTTTACTGCACTTGCTAGTTTAAGTTTTGCCTAAAAGTTAAACTACAGGCTAATACACTCAAGTGTACTAGCTTTTGATAGCATTTAATCGAAAATCATAGCATTTATTGTGTTTTCTGCTTTTCTGTAAAAACTTGAAAAAACAAAAATATCCTTGTTTTTCCATACTTTTCTAACTAGTGTTCCAGAGACCAGATTTTGCTGATCCCTGGGCTTTGTCTTGGTTCCTGTGTTTCTCCATTTTCCTTGTTTGGTCAGGGGAAGTTTCTTTACTCACCAGTGAGAGTGGGGAGTACTGAGCTGCCTGTTTGTCCTTAGAGGAGTGGTTTAAGGCAGTAACTTGTAGTCTATTGGCCATTTTGGGTCATTTCCTGTCTTTTCCAGCCCACTGCTATAAAGCTGCGTTTTAAGCTTGCTTTAGCTGTATTAGCGGAGTTGCCACTGTTGCACACTAGGGCAGCACCGGTTAAGCAGGTTTAAACTATTCGGGCTACCTAAAGTCCACTCTTCAAATTTTCCCTTAAAACTACCTTCCTTGAGCTATACTACTGATCTAATCAGCGTATCCTAGAACTAAAGGATCATCTCTACTTGACTCCAAGTAGACTATTCTCTATCTGTTAAACCTAGCACTTGCTCCTACAGTACTTATTACCTTGATAGCACTCTTGTTATAGATAGTACCCCAAAAGGCAAACCCCATTTCTCGGTCACCCACGTCCCCGGAATCTTTTTAAAGTTTTTGTCTATTCCTTCTAGCATGTCGAGGGATCAGTTACTAGTGTCCTCTCCTGCTCAGCTGGTGAACCTGGGAATATTGAGGCAATGTTACAATTGCCTCATGTACACAGACAACCCTCTCCTCCTCCCACAAAACACAAATACATGCGAGAGATGCAACTATACGGCCAAACTGGAGGCTGAGCTCTCTCAACATAGGACTGGCAAGACCAGTCAGGAGGAGAAGGTTACCACACACACTATAGACCCAGTCTCACATAGTACCACCACAACCTCAAATCATACACATAAACACACAAAGACATACTCGAGGCCCTGATCAAAAATCTACCAAAACAGCAGAGGCCACCAAAGCAGACACCCAAACAACCACCACCTCAGAACACAACACCTGCAACACATAGACCTCACAGTCAGAGTATCAAACAGTCACAGCCCTTAAGGCCAAACACAATGCCAGACACACTAGTCATTGGTGACTCCATAGTCAGACACACTGGCGTTCCGCTCACCAGACTGAGTAAGGAGAAGGTCACAGTAAGCTGCCTGTCGGGCTAGAATCCGTCACATAACGCAAGCACTCAGGTCTCTCAACAGCAGGTACAAATACGACTCAGTCATTGTCCACGCTGGTGTAAACGAACTGAGGCGCACCTCCTTGGACTACATGAAAAGAGACATTGAGGAGCTCTCTGATTATGTAGCCCAGGCAGGTATGACCCTGACCTTGAGCAGTATCCTACCTTCACCAAGAATGATGCCTCAATACAGAGATAAGATGATCAGCTTTAACAATTGGCTTAAGTACTGGTGTGTCATTCAAAGGGGATCCAGTGTCTGTCTGCCTGGGATGACATGCTGGACAAGCCACGCTGCTTCAGGGACGGCTTGCACCTGTCACCCTGGGATTCCGGATATTGGCAAAGGCTCTTGCCACCCCATAGTGCCTTTTTAGGCAAGGCTCAAATTCTAAACCTACCACCCTAGAACACAAAAAGGAAAAAACTAAGGGTAATGCTGCTCAATGCCAGAAGTCTAAATCTCAAAATGCACGCACTGAAGCCCTTCTCAGTATGGAGAACATCGATGTCTGTGCTGTGACAGAAACCTGGTTCAAGGCTCCTGAGAGCACCCCAGCACTATCAGGTTTTACCTCATATCATGCGTTCGGCCCCAAAATCCGGACAATACTAAGAAAGGAGGGTATCCATATTCATCAAGGACACCCACACCTCAAGACTGGTGGCAACGCATGATGCATCGGAGACCATCCAGGTGCAATTAACCATAGGCAAGGCTGCTCTGCAAATTGTAGCATGTTACAGGCCACCCTCACAAACTCAGGAACCTCACATGGCCTTCCTGAAAACACTAGATGGGATAAATGTATCACCAAACACCATCATACTAGGTGACTTCAATTACCCTAATATAGACTGGGAACACTACTCAAGCCCAAACAGCCTAGCCCAAAAGTTCCTGGAGTTCATAAACTCAAATGCCATGGAACAACTAGTCACCATCCCCACAAGAGGAGATAACATACTTGATCTCATCATCACGAACATGGGAGCACAATGTTCAACACGGAAGTATACCCTCACTGGTGAGATCAGATCACAAACTAATCTCGCTGGAGGTCCTCATTCCACCCCACCTGAAATAAAAAGACCACAGTAAAACCTAAAGGAAAACTTCTCACCTTTAAAAAAAAATCAACTGTCCTTAAAAGACCCCAGGTGCATGGTGCAATCCCAAACTTTTAAAAAGGGGCCCCCCCCGTAGCCCGGCCCGCGAAAACAAAAATTTAAACGCAAGACGATGAATCATACAAATGCTACCATCTTTCTATGGAAGGTAGGGAAACAGGCACTAATCCCAAAAATATTTATATACCCTCACAAGCATTTATCTTTTCAGTTTATTGTAAATTGCATTTTGTCCTTGAAAGCAAAATTAAGACTGAATTTATTTCCTTAGTCAAGATTTTGTTCAGGCTGTCACTGGAACAAAAGGTTGAAAAAACCCTCTAAAATGCACTTCAGATCAGCTAGAACTCTCATACGTTCTAGGGGCCTAGCAATCCCTAGAGCTCCAGTTTAATGCAGTTATTTCCTTCATAGTTATTACAGTGTGCTCTTGCTCACTTTGCATGTGTTGAAAGGATGCAGAAAAAACTAATGAGCAAGACTGAGGGCCTGATTCCAAAAGACTTGCTATCAGTATAAATGACCACTTACACTGACGGCAGGATGACAGCAGGTGTTTTGGAATATGACCACAGTAGCATGCCTGTTTATAAACAGGCCTTTCACCAAAGTAAGTCACTTACACTGAGAGCAGGTCTTTCAGAATCAGTGCAGACTTATACTGAAAGCAGCTCTTTTGGAATCCAGCCCTAATTACTTTCTTTAATCATGATTTTTTGTTCACATCATCATTAGATGAGAAAGTTGTTTTAAAAACTCTAAAATGTACCTTAGAGCATCTAAAACCCCTATGGCTTTCCAGTGAAATAAAAGTTGTGTGTCAGAATAAATTCTCTAAGTTGTCTAACTGCATTTTAGTAATGTTGTGATGTAATGCCATCCTTGTTGAAGTTGTCTGTGTAAAGTGAGGTAGTATCCATTGCAGTTAAAACTGTGTTAGGTTATAGATCATGATAACGTGATAGAATGAGAATAAAACTGAGTAGTGTCTTGAATACAGCTATGCCTTCCATTAAATAATGGTTTCAGAATGTTCTCCACTAGCACAAGAGATTCCCTTTGTCAGGACTCCTTTGTCTAATACTACTGGTGTTTCCTGGCTTATGGATTTTTTGGTAGCAACTGAGTGAACACTGACTCTGACAGTTTTGCCTTTTTGTTCAAGACTGACAATTATGTCATCTTCTGGTTTACCAAATAAATAATGTGATTCAGCAGCAGCATTAAATCTTCCTCGTACACGTTCATCATAACACTGACTTATGGCCGTGTAGGTCAACAACTTCAGATATGGCAGTCCCTGAAGCAGGATCAGCACCATCATAAACACACATCAATTTATACACTCCTATTTTGTTAACGCCACTGCTGTCTCTATTCAATGTCTTGAATTTGTCCAAAACAGCACTCTTATTGAACACCATATGTACTAAGTAATTACATACTCTAATAACTAGAACACAAGATATGAACCACTATCTAGGGGCAAGACTGCTAAAGGCACAGTTTTCCCACTTTATCAGAAAGATGATTGATAGTATCATTTTTATTGTATTATACAGCTCCGGTGTCTCTAAAGATGTTTCTTTACATCCTACTAACCTTCTTATATGCTGTAGAATATACATAAGAAGACTGACTGCTAGCTTTCAACATAGCTTTAAAGAGAGTAAAGTGATGGTATTATCCACTTTGCTTCATGGAGCTTCACTACATCACTATAACCCTCTTTAGGTTTGAGTAGTGATTCCCTGCAGTGAACTAAAAAAAAATATATATATATATATATATATATATATATATATAAAATTCAAAGTACCTACAAAAGAAATATTTTCTGATGGATGGCATAAGGAGTTAGAGGAAGAATCTTGAATCTCGAATGAAAGAAGAACATGTATGCTGCACACAGAGATCTTTATCCCGTTTAGATGATGACCTTTTCCCCTCATCCTCTCCTGAACCTTAGCAGATGTCTTCAAAGATTTGTTAGTTTTCTATCCACAGGCTTTTGTTACACAGACAGGGGTACAGACCTGGGGTTCTGCTCATTATTTAAATAAAAATCAGGAAACTGTATTTATTTACTGACAAAAGCTGTGCAGTCAAAATGGGTTGGGGTGAAACAGCGTAAAAGCTAGGATATAGAATGGAAGGCATAGACTGAACATTACTGAGCATATGTTAAGGTCTTCAATAGGTAAAATATCTCAGAATTGCAAGTTCCTGGAGGATGACAACATAGGTACCAATAAAGGCACTGAAGTCATTGAGTGGAACTTTGGTACTTTAGAAAATGACTGCAGGTCTCGCAGTATGGGAGTTGTTTGGGAGACAGGACCATCTTCAAAAAATATTGACAGATTTCTTATTTTTTTAACTCCATGGCAACTTTCTATAGTTATTCCCCCTTGTCAGGCTTCTTAATGTTCTCCTGTCTCTCTAGTTTCTGTGACTCAGAATTTTCCCTGACTACAGTAAGCAGAAATGGACTGAAAATATCCTTCATGGATTAAAACTAAAGATTTGTGGGGGTAACGAACAGTTGCAGCCTACCAACACAATAAATTGAAAAATATCTGAAGTTTTGATTGAAGATCTGCAAAAGAAAAACAAATAAAATAAAGGTGACAAAGCACAAACCACCATACAGCGGAAGTGAAATAGAAAGTAAAGGAGATGAGGTGGAGAAGAGAATTGAGGGAATTGTCTAACAATGCTACCTTATGGAACTGCACTACACATTTACCAAGGTTCCATGGAAACAAGTATGACACCAGAATAAGCTTACAAAGGGAATATGTTTAGATGGTGTAGTGGTACGTTGCTGTGATTGTAGTGCACAGCATCCCGCGTTTCAGACTTGGCAGGGCTGATTATTTTCTGGTTTAAAAGTCCACATTTGTGCTTGTTTCCCACCTTTCCTGTAACTAGTCTAGTCCATATACAGACTTGCTGTATCCAGGAGCGTTTGTAAGCTTCTAAGCCGTGCCAAAGTCTGCTCTTCAATTTTTTCCTTAGATCTGCTAGTTCTCTCCTCTCCTGCACTTTTACTAGCTTATTGGTCTAGCACTTTACCAGACTTCTTGTAGCAAATATTCTAGCACACAAAAGTGCTATCAGCACTAAACCTTCTACAAGGAAACAGCTCCAGTACTTATTATTAATGCCCACCCCTCCAGGCATGTCCAAAGGTCAGTTCCCTGTGCTTTCTCCTATTAACCTGGTGAACTTGGGCATCCTAAGGCAATGTAGCAACTGCCTCATGTACACTGACAACCCTCTCCTCTTGCCTCCCAACACTCAGACTTGCAACAGATGCACTTATATATCCAAATTGGAAGCCACGCACATTCCAGCCAAGACCGGAATAGCTGATCAAGAGGAGAAGGTCAACACTTGCACCACACCACATGGAACACATAGCCCTCCGGAATACACACCAGCACTGCCTTCACATAAAAACACAAACCACTCACCCACCTTCGCGGAGGCTCTCCATAAAAATCTACCCAAACAGCAGAGACCTCCAAGGCAGAAACACACTCGACCACTACAACACAACACTAATCACGAGACACACAACTCTCCTAAACAGTGTGCCACTCAACCAAAGCCCCTAAGGCAAAATAGCATGCCCAACACACTAGTCATAGGTGACTCAATATTGAGGCACACTGATGTCCCACTCACTAGGCTGAATAAGGAGAAAGTAACAGTCAGCTGCCTGTCGGGTGCCAGGATCCGCCACATGACGCACGCACTCAGGTCCCTCAACAACAGGTACAAATATGACTCTGTCATTGTACATGTGGGTGTGAATGACCTGAGATGTACCTCCCTGGACTACATAAAAAGAGACATGGAGAAGCTCTCAGATTATGTAGCCCAGGCGGGTATGACACTATCCCTGAGCAGCATCCTACCATCACCCAGAATGATACCACAGTACAAGCAGAAAATTATTGATTTCAACAACTGGCTAAGTTTCTGGTGTCAATCTAAGGGGATCCAGTATCTGTCTGCCTGAGATGACATGACTGACAAACATCAATGCTTTGCCAGAAATGGCCTGCATCTGTCACCCCTGGGCATCTGAATACTGGCCAAGGCTCTTGCCACCCCATAGTGCCTTTTTTAGGCAGTGTTCCAAAGACCAAATTACCACCGTAACAGCTACAAATAAATGCAATCGGAGGGTCATGCTCCTCAACGCTAGAAGTCTAAATCTCAAAATGCACTCACTCGAAGCACTGCTTAAAATGGAGAACATCAGCATTTGTGCTGTAATAGAGACCTGGTTCAAGGCAGCAGAAAGCACCCCTGCACTACCAGGCTATAA
The DNA here is from genome assembly GCF_019279795.1 of Protopterus annectens. Taxonomy (NCBI): domain Eukaryota; kingdom Metazoa; phylum Chordata; order Ceratodontiformes; family Protopteridae; genus Protopterus; species Protopterus annectens. The sequence goes on along the minus strand of NC_056726.1, from coordinate 523,850,734 downwards.
CTCATTCAACACCTTTCAGCCCCAGCACTTGGACCAAACTCCAAAGATAGTGGTCTTTCCATATTCATAAAGGATGTGCACATCTCCAGACTGGTAGCCCAACATAACGAGTCATAGATACTTCAGGTGCAACTAACAATGGGTCAGACAACGATTCAGGTCGTAGCATGCTATAGGTCCCCAACCATGTCCCAAGACTCACACTCCACATTCTTAAGCACCCTGGAGAATATTAGGGTCCAACCTAACTCTCTCATACTGGGTGACTTCAACTACCCCTCCATTAACTGGGAAAACTACTCATGTACCAATAAACTTGCCCAACGCTTCCTGGAATTCATTAATTCCAATGCCTTGGACCAGCTCGTTGTTATCCCCACTAGAGGTAGCAACATTATTGACCTGGTTATTACTAACATGGGCGACCGTTGCTCTACACCAATAGTCAACTCCTCCCTGGTTAGATCCAACCACAAACTAATCACCTTGGAAATCCACCCCCCCCCCCGCAAAGGTAACTACCATGAAAAAACTTCTCCAAAGCTAACGTTGGGCTCCTAAAAACAGAGGTGGCTAACTTCACAGCACTCATGCAAATGCAGAATAGTTGCATGACTGCCAGATCATACACCAATGCACTGTACAAACACGTACACAACTGCATGGATCTCGCCATACCAAGAAGAACCAAAATTCTCTCCTCCAAAAAAAGGAAGCCAATCTGGTGGTCCCCTGCCATAAACAAACTCTACAACAGAAGGAGGAAACTGATGCGGAATAAGGTGAAGTCCAAGACTGGAAAAACTCCCTTATCACCCTCAACAAAAAGATGAGATCCCTCATCAAATCCTCTAAAGCTAGCTAGAATTGCAGCAGATAGTAAAGACAACCACAAGGTGGAGCAACTAAAAAAACTATAAAACATTACTGCCCATTACCACATCCAGAACCTAGTGGTTCTTTCTGCCAGTGCTCCATGCCAAAATACACTCAAATATTCCTCCATGCAACTGCATGGCTGGTTAAGCCTGCCATCTTAGCAGGCAGGATCTGCAGAGTCAAAAACGTCAACTCTGCCCGACACTTAGGACATTCTTCAGTCTGTGAGGTGACTTCTTCCTCTTCTCTGGGATTGGCATGACCTGGAGGACAATGCCAGAGCCATGGGTGGGTAAGAGAGGTCCTGTACCACTAATAAAGCATGTTTGGTTCTTCTTAGACCCTCATGCAAATCTCTGGAGTCTGCCCAAAACTTACCTCTAGTAGAGGATACCTAGGTTCAGCCCTAACATATCCTTAAAGAATGATAGCCAAAGTTATGCCATCCTGTGAAAATCCATACCCGAACCATTTACCCTAGCAACAGTGTCAATGCAGACAAAGCAAAAGTGGGCCATATATCCAACAAAAAAACTTTACAGTAAGCTGCATGGAAGTCCACTGTAGAAGCCACACTAAGGGTCTTAAACAGTTCTTTCTTGACGCCCAGAATCAAGGATGGTTTAAAGTGACTGCCTAAAACTTTTCCACTGTTTGATTCTCTAGAAAGGTCTGTAATCTGGACAGATGAGATAGATCACTGAGCGATGTGAGTATCAGTGTGACAAAGAAAACAACCTTTTGTACAGAAGGCCTCAGATTCCATATCAGGTGGTAAAGTGCATATAGGCTGGACTACTAAGATCACGAAGAAGTCAGATCCAAGACGCAGAGAGAAACTTCAACTCTACTCAATTGTTGGGTGTAAAAACGGATGTCCACCTTCTTGGGAAAAAACATAAGTAGTATCTAGATGCTTTCACTAAGCAAAGATAACATCACTGAAGACAAAGCTTCATGGGTGGAATAATTCAAGCCTCCCCCTCCTCCTTTTTGCCATGATGCGCATTCAGATGTTTGTGATGGGAAAGATAAAAGGACCACAGGTCAATCTATTCTTCATGTGGGGGACTTAAGGAAAGAAATTTTCAGAACTGCAGTGGAAGAAACTTACTTAGTTAATTTAATCCACCAGGTTGAGAAACAGAAGCTTTAAAAAATGAGAAACACACACGCATACAGAGCTGCTTTTTCATTAATCTTTTACTTACAAGTGCTGAACTTCTTTCACGTGACTGACATCCTAAACTATTTGTGCTCTTAAAGATATACTGCATCAACTACCAACTATATGATGTCTGTATTTTATTAGAAATAACACGATTCATCTATATAACAACATTTATATGCAACAATACACTAGTTCAAAACAATCTAACTTGACAATTATCATTTGTGAGTTATGGAACTACTGCATACCTCAGAAACCCAAAACACTGAAATCTGATTGCTTAATTGCAGGAATGTATAGCCCTGTTATCAGTGCCCTTTTCTTGATAATTCTACCTGTAGCTAGTATAGTAGTGCCTGCTCCACTCCAAGACTACTTTAGCTAGCAGTATCTTGGGAGGTAGACTGCAACAGTTCAGCAGTGGGAGCCATATTTGATACATTACATGCAGATATCAATGCAGCTGAAAAGTGAATAACTGGAGACTTCATGACAGTACCTAACAAGTTCCCTTTTTCCTATGTATTTTCTGTCCCAGTGCATGATGACCATAAAGCCACAGGTAGGGGGCCCATTCATTTCTCACTGGAGAAACAGCTCACAGCACATCCATCCCTCTACCAGTTGAGTGGCTCATGGCACAGCTGTCAAACAGGCAGTCATGAGAGAATTTTCACTTTAAATTCCTAATCCCACCCCATTGGTGGTGGATATATATATATATAGGATATATAGACAACTCTGTACAATGTCATGTTATCTCTCACATAAGTTCTCAGGCTTGGATGCTGCACTAACATCATGGTTGAATCTGCAACTTCTGAGCAAAACTGTGATCCAGTGTCATTCTAACCCTATCCCCTTCCTTACATACAGACAAATTCTTTGTACTTCTTTTCACAGAATTGTTTCTGTTTCATAGATTCATAGGTTAATAGACAGTTACTAAGCATTCAGTCTAGAAGACCATTAAGGAGCTTAGACCAAATTCCCAAGTTCCCCAAAGCACTGTCTGGTTAAGTGACTTGCTCAAGGTCACACAGTTAGGAGAGGAAAATGGAAAGATTCAAACTCTGTACCCTGGAAACAGGTAGCAACTCATTAACATGTTAAAACTGTTCTCCTTTGCACTAACTGCCAGACTACTTGTCTCCATCTACCCATACAGTGGCATGGTCACTTGACCTGTCGGCTGTTTTTTCTTTTTTTTTTTTCCTGCAAAATTCCGATGTTGGCATTCCTCTTTATGGTACTAATGTAGAAAAAAAAATGAATAAAGTTTTCTTGTTAACCTTCTCCCTATTTTTAACAGAGCTGGTAAAAGGCCAATAGCCTCAAATGCTGCACTCCTGTACTCCAATGATGCTAATTAACAGTCCACTTGACTTGAAAAGTCAAATTTCTTGAGAATATTCTTCATATTTAAGCCATAAACTCAACTGAATACACCAGATTTGATGTAACATTCTCAAATTCCTATGCAATGGAAAAAATCTTGAATGCTTGCAAGTGAACTGCCACCACTGTCTGACATGTCTTGTTGAGGGGGTCCACACACACTGCTTCAGGGTATGGCTCAAGTCCCTCATAAGCAGAGTATGAAAATGTGCAATTCTAAAACTAGCACTACAAATATTTATGTATTATAGCTAAGGTTAGCACTGCAAGCATTTAGTGTTATTATAACAGTACATTGTCAAGGTGTGCCCGTATTAAGTTTAAGTTTCATGAATCACAAAAAAGGGGAAATTACTACTGAGTGTACTCTTCTACAGCCAGCTGTACAAGATAAGAGAGCTTAACCTTGAACAGTTACAAACAGATATTTACGCCTGAAGAATATTCCTTTCCCATCAGCTTAGTGTGTGATGAAATACATCAGACTGTTTTTTTTTTATCCAGCAGCTAGTAAGCAAAGAAAAACTTTGTAGTTCCAGAATGAATCAGTAAAATAAAGTATATATTATCAAGGCTTAATTAGACACTCTGACTCTCCTGTCTAGAATGAGGAACGTGAACAAGCATTTGTTTAGATCAATGTTTGGCTGAATAGTCACTGAGCACAATCAGGGAGTCCCTGCCAGTAGGCATGGTTTTCTCTCAGACTGCGTGTAAGTATTTCATAATAGGATGTCTTTGGCTTTTAGGTGCTTCATTAATACAATTATTTCTGCTGGTGTCTGTCTTCACTATCTATCCTGTCTGTATATAATACATTACCTTGCCTCAAAACTCAAGAGTTGAATCTAGGTCACTTGTTCTGGTACACAATCCATTGTGAATATTCATTTCAGCTCTTAATAACTAATGTAGCTTTTGCACTTTTGGATGAATAATTTATGGATATTCCAAGCAGGACCTGATGCAGAGTAAAAAGCTGAGGTTGTTGTATTGGAATACATCAGTACCTACCTTTAAACATGACAATGTTGAACATTTATGTCTACTGTACAAACTTGTTAACAGGGTAAGGTTGAGAACAGTCTGGCTAACTGACTTGCCCTGAGTCCCAAAACAGGCTAATAGAGGTGGGAGAAATCAAATATTGTACCCTTCACTTCAAGAAACAGTTCATTAACAACTCTGAGCCTGAATCCACTGAGTTAACTGCCAGACTGAGAAGTTCTTGTAGTGCTAATTTCTTTCTTTGTTTTTGTTTCCACTTCATGTCACAAAGACTACAGTTCTGCACAATTTGCATTAAAGATATATATATATATATATAGCCATGTTCAACCACTACATGATATGGCTCTGGCTGTCACTTTAATTTTGCACATTACCAGGTGTGATTTGTGTACCTTAAGCAGTATCTGACCTTTTAGCTCAGGCAGAATGATGACTTCATCACCTTTAAACAAAAAAACTTGTACACTGGATAATTCTTCTCTATGTGTATGATGAATTGATAAATGATGTTTATTGAAGGTGGGCATGCTGAAATTATAGCTCCATGTAATATCTGCTTTCATATAACAACTCTTGTAGCAGCTTTCAATTCTTTCAGCTTCCCTGCTGTTAATGGTATCTGTGTCACAACGCACACAGCTTCCAGTTACTAAGCTGCTAGGAGTAATAGTTGATGAGAACCTAAAATCTTAAGTACACATACAAAACAACATAAAAAAAAAAATTAGAAATAAGGTATTCTATACAGGCATAAACATTGCCCCTCCTTCCACTAAGCAAGTACTTGATACCACTTATCTACGTCCCTCTCTTATCTACCGTGCCCCTTGCTTACTAGCCTGCTATTCTCCCTAAACACTAAACTTGAAACATGTTATAACAAAACTGCCAAGTTTGAAACAAATGCCGTTCATTCTATCCGCTGTATACCCCTATGCTCACTTACCTGGCTTGAACTTCCACACTATCTCACCTATCTGCAGTTAACTACAGCACACAGAATAATTTTCAAACCCTCAGCCTGTCCTGCTCTAAGTAATTTATTTACCCATTATCTTCCCAACAGACTCCTTAGATCTGAAAAACAGCACCTTCTGCAAACCCACAAGCCCAAGCTTCCTGCTGGTTAATTACTTTACTCTTGCAACATAGCCAGAGCCTGAAATGCCCTTCCATTAGCAATTCGTACCATTCAGAATCATGTTTCTTTCAAAACTTCATTGCATCAACACCTCTTTACTAACTGGCTCGGAACTTCTGCTAAACCTCCTCCATCTATAACATGATTTATGTCTTCCTCTTGCTTATATTCATATTTTCGAACTTTCTTTGCCAATTAAATATCCAGAGATATCTTAGCTACACATGTAATACAAAATCTTGGTCATCATATCCTTCTATTACGTTACTTCTTACAATCTTAAGAATGCATTGCTAATATTTTTCCTGTGCATTTATTTTTCATGTCAATCTTATACTGTTAAATCCTGAGATTATGCTACATTTTTTGTGTAAATTTTTAAATTTGTTAATTTTCCCCAGGCTTCCACTGAAAATGGGCTCTTCGTGGCCCAGTTGGACTATACCAGTAAACAAATGTCAATAAGTAAGTAAATGAATAAATAAGTCTTCTTCCAGCAAAGCTTCTTTGCGTTGTTCTAAATAAGATCTATTCAATGTATCAGCTAGATGCATCAAAATCCCTAGCTTGTATACTGCACTTCCTCATCACACTTTTAAAGAGATAACATTCTCTATGACCTCTGGTGAGGTGTGGGACGATTTATTGAAAATATTCTATAAAAATATATGACTTGTTTCAAATGAACATGTTTCAATACACAAAGTCATGAAATTTTGGACTAAAAAAAAAACTCTTGCCAGCATTTCGTTCTCTGTCTGTATCTATCTGAGGGGTCTGCATCTAAAGCCCAACTCTCCTATGACAGACTCTCAAAATTCCCAGATGAAAATCACAAAAGTTCAGAAACCCCAACAACGATGTTTTACTAGGGTAAGTGAACACTTAGCCAACATGCCCTGTTCTCCACTGTACTGCGATCCTGGAGTTGGTATATTTACTTAGGGGGGTGTGGGTTTTACTTACCTTGGCATGAGTTTCGTTTACAGATGGCCATGTATTTACTTACTTTAGTAAAAAGTCGCATTCAGGTTTCTGAACTTTTGTGATTTACGTCTCAGGATTTTGAAAGTCGACCATCTGAGAGTTGGGCTTTAGAAGTAGCCCCCTATCTGACACATTTATTGATCACAGCTTGTGATGCACACAACAGGTCTGCCTTCCACGCTTGTATTTAAAAGAAGTGTAGTTGTCAAAACAAATATTTAAGTGTCAGTGGAGTAGTTACTAAACTACATAAGATTCACATTTCTTGCTTGATCCTCTGACAATCTCCATTTAGACTCATGCTCAAGCAGAAGTACAGTTACAGCTGACAACTCTAGTATAAACTCAGTCATGTACTATACTATCCCCAAGAACTGCCTTGGTAAAAGTTTATCAGAAGACGTTTACAAGTTTAATACATCCCATGCACTTTTTCAGAATCTGGTTGTAACCCATCAACACTAAATAAATGACTGACTAGTCCTAAATATATCAGTACAAAAGTTCAAGTTCTACATACAGACATGCAAGTTAACATTCTGAAGTGATGTTGAACACAATGCTCTGGCTGTAAAGTTGAATGAGTGAGTCAAAGATGTAACGCAGTTAAGCAATTAAGCAGAGATAAATATACATATAGGAAGTGAGAAAGGTGGTAAGAGAAGAAGAAAAAGAAGCGAAGCAGAGATGCATACAAATATATATATATATATATAAAGGCAGAGATATGTTAGATAAGAAAGGTTGGTTAGCAGTGAGAAATTTAGGTGATTTACCCTATTTAGAGACCGAAGTACTTGACTAGAAATAGAAGGTGGGAAATAGAATCCTTTCAGAATGTTGGAGTTTTCTGACGTTTGGTGGGAGGGACTGCCAAAGAAAGGGAACAATGGTGGCAGGATCTTGGAGTGGAGAGTGCAAATTGTATGAGAAGGTTTTTTAAGAGAAACAAAGATTTCAAGGTAAAGCAGTTTAAAGGGTTGAATTCCAATAGTGTGTTGTCTCTGCTTAATGCAGACCCAGCTTTGTTTTTTCAAGTGCAAGGTAATGCTGCTCTAGAGGATGAAAGTTAGTGATGAAAACACAAAATGAGTTAGAAATGATTTGAAGAGCTGAGGTTTATGTTTGAAGGCTAAGGTCATAAAGGGAAGTCTGTACTGCACTTGGTCCAGAAGGACTCATTTACCAATAGTTGTCCTGGCAGTGGTGGAGAGAAAGATTTTTTTGGCCCAGAAAAGCAGGAACATTGCTTTTGTTTTGGTTTTATCTATGGGATAGTGAACGTTTGATCAATCTAGATATTCACATACTTGAAAGAGGTTGTGGTTTCAATGACAGAGTAGTTGAAGCTGCACAGTTAGACAGTCTATGTGATATGCCAAAATATATGACTTGTTTCAAATGAACATGTTTCAATACACAAAGTCATGAAAGTTTGGACTAAAAAAAAAACTCTTGCCAGCATTTCGTTCTCTGTCTGTATCTATCTGAGGGGGTCTGCATCTAAAGCCCAACTCTCCTATGACACACTCTCAAAATTCCCAGACGAAAATCACAAAAGTTCAGAAACCCCAACAACGATGTTTTACTAGGGTAAGTGAACACTTAGCCAACATGCCCTGTTCTCCACTGTAGTGCGATCCTGGAGTTGGTATATTTAGTTAGGGGGGTGTGGGTTTTACTTACCTTGGCATGAGTTTCATTTACAGATGGCCATGTATTTACTTACTTTAGTAAAAAGTCGCATTCAGGTTTCTGAACTTTTGTGATTTACGTCTCAGGATTTTGAAAGTTGACCATCTGAGAGTTGGGCTTTAGAAGTAGCCCCCTATCTGACACATTTATTGATCACAGCTTGTGATGCACACAACAGGTCTGCCTTCCACGCTTGTATTTAAAAGAAGTGTAGTTGGCAAAACAAATATTTAAGTGTCAATGGAGTAGTTAGTAAACTACATAAGATTCACATTTCTTGCTTGATCCTCTGACAATCTCCATTTAGACTCAAGCTCAAGCAGAAGTACTGTTACAGCTGACAACTCTAGTATAAACTCAGTCATGTACTAAACTATCCCCAAGAACTGCCTTGGTAAAAGTTTATCAGAAGAAGTTTACAAGTTTAATACATCCCATGCACTTTTTCAGAATCTGGTTGTAACCCATCAACAGTAAATAAATGACTGACTAGTCCTAAATATATCAGTACAAAAGTTCAAGTTCTACATACAGACATGCAAGTTAACATTCTGAAGTGATGTTGAACACAATGCTCTGGCTGTAAAGTTGAATGAGTGAGTCAAAGATGTAACGCAGTTAAGCAATTAAGCAGAGATAAATATACATATAGAAAGTGAGAAAGGTGGTAAGAGAAGAAGAAAAAGAAGCGAAGCAGAGATGCATACAAATATATATATATATATATAAAGGCAGAGAGATGTTAGATAAGAAAGGTTGGTTAGCAGTGAGAAATTTAGGTGATTTACCCTATTTAGAGACCAAAGTACTTGACTAGAAATAGAAGGTGGGAAATAGAATCCTTTCAGAATGTTGGAGTTTTCTGACGTTTGGTGGGAGGGACTGCCAAAGAAAGGGAACAATGGTGGCAGGATCTTGGAGTGGAGAGTGCAAATTGTATGAGAAGGTTTTTAAAGAGAAACAAAGATTTCAAGGTAAAGCAGTTTAAAGGGTTGAATTCCAATACTGTGTTGTCTCTGCTTAATGCAGACCCAGCTTTGTTTTTTCAAGTGCAAGGTAATGCTGCTCTAGAGGATGGAAGTTAGTGATGAAAACACAAAATGAGTTAGAAATGATTTGAAGAGCTGAGGTTTATGTTTGAAGGCTAAAGTCATAAAGGGATGTCTGTACTGCAGTTGGTCCAGAAGGACTCATTTACCAATAGTTGTCCTGGCAGTGGTGGAGAGAAAGATTTTTTGGCCCAGAAAAGCAGGAACATTGTTTTTGTTTTGGTTTTATCTATGGGATAGTGAACGTTTGATCAATCTAGATATTCACATACTTGAAAGAGGTTGTGGTCTCAATGACAGAGTAGGTGAAGCTGCACAGTTAGAGAGTCTATGTGATACGCCAAAAAAGCACAGTTTTGGTTTTAAAAGGGTTAAACAGAAGATTTTGTTGAATTGGACAATTCTGAAGTTGATGCAGGTCAGACTGGAGTCAGGACAAGAACATAGAGTGTGATGGTCTTTACAGATTAACATGTCTTCTGCACAAGGGTCAAAGAACAGATTGCTATTGAAAATAGAGAAGAGGAGGAGTGAAAGAATGGAGGCTTGAGGGGTCCCTTTAAGAAGCTCATCAGAGTCTGACAAGGTGCCGCCAGTTCTGGCTTTGAACTGCCTGAAAGACTTAAGGATTGAAGGAATTTTTTTTGTATCTTGGTAGAGAAAATGGTGGTAGAACAGTGATGTTGGAGACTGAAGAGAGTATGTTTGTGATGATGAGTTCCAAGTATGGAATGTTCACAATATTTGAAATTGGGTATTGTGGGTTTTGAGATTAACTGAGTGAGGCTGCAGCCTGTCAAGAAGTGAGAGATGTCCGTGGAACAGAGGCCTAGAAAGTTAACACTGAAATCACCAAGAATGATAATGTTTTTTTTTTTTTTTTTTTTGGGGGGGGGGGGGGTGATGCTAAGAATGGTAGAACTCCGGGAAGAAAAGTTTTAGTAGGACAGATGGGGGAAGGAAGTAGACACAGGGAAAGGATTTTTTTATGTACTGAAGTAAATTTTAGAAGAGCATAGTTTGGGCTTGAGTGGAGCTGACACTGGTTTGTGCAAAGACAACAGGGTTGGTTAGTTAGTTTATTTTTGAGATCCGGATTACAGCTATGCCTCCTGGAGTCAAGGACAATAATGTAAAAGGGAAGGAAGGCTCGGAAGTTTGGGACAGTGGTCTTTAGGCAGGACTCATTGATCTCAAGAATATATATATATATATATATATATGGTTTACTATTGAAATGTCGAACGGCACTACATCGACTGTACTATAGTCGAACACGGAAGTTCGAAAATAGTAATGTCGACGACAAAAAAACAATCTAGGACTGTGTTTTAACATGAGTCGAGGTAGGGGAGATGTTTGTAGTTCTGAATAATACTGAACACCTACCTCGACCCATGTTAAAAACATTCCTAGATTGTTTTTTTTTACGTCGACATTACTATTTTCGAACTTCCGTGTTCAACTATAGTACAGTCGATGTAGTGCCATTCGACATTTCAATAGTAAACCATATATATATATATATATATATATATATATATATATATATATATATATATTTTTTTTTTTCAATGGTGAAGGCATATGCGGTCTCTTATGTGTATTAAAAAGGTAACAGGAAAGTACAGATTGTGAAGACTTGTAGGAAGAAGGGTTAGGTTCTATGTTCCCTACTAGCAGAAGCAAATCAATGATTGAGGTTGCTACTGAAAGAGCTTTATTGCTGAGAGTGAGGACGTCGTGGGGTTTTTGTTTTTGATGTAAGAAGAAAATTTTATGTAAAGTGAGAGAGTGGGGGAGTGGTGCTGGTTGTCCTGTGAAGTGTTGTAGCTTTAGGGTGGAGTACAGTGAGAGTGATGAAGGGTGAGGGAAGTGTGGAGGTGTTACTGTGTGGTTTGTGTTGTGTTTTGAATGCTGTGAAGTAGTGGAAGAGTGGGGAGTAGGCAGACAGATGAGAAGTAGACTTCGTGGATGAAGCCTCACACATGGTGGGTGATCTTGAGAGGGCACAGCCTGTTCCAGTATGCCATTCAGTCAATCAAAACAGGTATTCATTCCCACAGGTTATCTTGCACACCCTACATCAGCCTTATCCACTCTGCCATGGTTGTGCTGGTACTTTTATGTGTCTCCATGATGGTCCTGCACACAGGCTGTTGTGCAGCCATGGCACACCAATTTCAGGGCGAGAGTAGTAACCATGTCTCCATTCTCATCCGTCTGAGTGACCTCCTCCTGCCTAAAGGGGCCTAGGGGTAAACCCTGACATGTCTGGTATCATTTGACATTTCCCTAACTGCTAGCTTCCCCAGTAGCTTGTCCTCCATGTGTGGAGTGTGTTTCCTGGGTGTTCAGAAGCATAAATGCTGTGTTCTCAGTCTGTGTAGGAGACGCAGTGGTCACATTCCCTCTATCCGACACACAGACTGTACTCTCTGACTTTGTCAACTTATTGCTGACATCAACATCAAAGGTTTGTAGATCCTCTAATGTCAGGGAGCGGCTGTTCCACAGTAGTTTTGCCAGATACAGAATTACCTGTGAACAAAACAAATCACAGCACTGCAACAGAAGTATCCATGCACTTCAGGTGTAGGAATATTATCTTTTGAAAATCAAACATTCAAATAGCATCCCTTGGACAGACAGTTATACAGATGGAGTCCATGATATTCCTGTATAACCCATATCAGACAGCTTTAACAATTTGGTCAATGACTAATGTTTGAAGAAGACTTACAATTACTGTTACAGAGGAAGAGTTCTATGTATCTGGGGTGTCTCAGTCAGATACTCTTTGTGCCTGGTGAAGCAATACACCAACATCCAGCAATATACTGTAGGGCCAGTGTCACTGCTGCTGACACAGGCCAGAAACTCCTCTGACTCCACAAGAGGTGGCTCAACAAAATGCCTACTACCAATTCACCTACCTTCCCATGCAACATGGACAGCTTGATTTGCAGCAGCATTAGTAATGTCAGTTGCCCTGTGTCAGACACTCAGCTGTGTTTTTTCTCCTTAGTAGGTTTTTTTACGTACTGCTCTGGAGGTGTGGAAAAAAAGAAGTTATGTCCTTACCATAACGTTCCATGTGAGTTGTTCATCTCACCTTTTTGTTCTTACACGTGGGTCAGAGCAGATCCCTTGGCTCCGAATCGGCCGCTTTTCAAGCTCAGACTCTCAGAGAAGCTCGAGACTTAGTGTATATCCCATGATGCTCTACTGTACATCCCCAGATCTAGTATGCTGCAACCAATACAGCCTACCGAAAGAATAAGACTATGGAGTCTATCTGCTTAGATAACTATAAAAGTAGAAGTAAACAAGAAGAGTAGGAATGTCTGAAACAGATTGACAACTGAACCAATCCTCCAAGGCAACCATCTCACTCAACTGAAGGGGGGAGGTGGGCGGGAATGTAAGAACAAAAAGGTGAGATGAACAACTCACATGGAACGTTATGGTAAGGACATAACTTCTTTATGTGAAGTTGTTCTATCTCGCCATTTTGTTCTTACACGTGGGTAGCGTCCCAAGCACCCTAATCCTGGGTGGCTCACGGGAGAACATTCCTGAGCACAGTGGAACCAAACGTAGCCCTGTCCCTGGAGGTCCTATCCACTTTGTAATGAGTAATAAACGTGTGAGGTTTTGACCATGTGGCAGCTGCACAGATGGTATCTAAAGGCAAGCGAGCTGCATGAGCCAATGACCTAGAAACAGCTCGTGTAGAGTGGGCTTTGATGTTAGTTTCTAATGGTTGATTAGTGGAAGCATAAATGAATCTGATGCAGTCAGAGAGCCACTTGGACAGTGTGGTTTTTGACACTGCAAAACCTTTCTTATTCTCTGCATAAGAAATGAAGAGTTGATCCGCTTGTCTGAAATCCTTCGTTCTGTCTAGATAGAACCGCAGTTGTCTATGTACATCAAGCTTGTGTAACATATATTCCAGTTTGTTGGTATGGTGTTTGAAGAAGGTTGGGAGCTCAATGGACTGATTTAAGTTATTTTCTGAAGAGATCTTGGGAAGAAAGGTAGGATTAGTCCTGAGGGATACCCTATCAGGGAGAAAAATCAAGTATGGGCTTTGGAGGACAAGGCTTGAAGTTCGGAGACCCTACGTGCAGATGTAATGGCTACCAGGAATAAAGTTTTCCAAGACAAAAACTTTAAATGGTAAGATGAAGCAGGTTCAAAGGGCCGAGCATCAGTTGGGATAAAACCAGATTCAAATTCCAGGGGTAGACAGGATGCCTAATAGGTGGCCTGAGATAGTGGGTTCCTTTTAAGAATGCTTTACATAGTCTATGCGACATGATGTTGGAGCCTTTAAAGCCTACATGGAAGTTTGAGATAGCAGCCAATTGAACTCTAATGGTGGCAGCTGCTGCGCCATCATGGAACAAGGAAGACAAGAACTCTAAGATGGTATGGACAGGTGCTACTTAAGGGTCAGTGTCATGTTGAGAAGCCCAGTGAACAAATCGTTTCCATTTGCTATTATATAGTTTCCTGGTGGCTAGTTTATGAGAGTAAACTATAATGTGTTGGACCGCAGCAGACAAATCTTGTGACCTGGCTAATGTGGGAATCGGAGCAGCCAAGCTGTCAGTTTTAGGGAAGTGAGGGAGGGATGAAGAACTCCCGACGAATGAGTCAGAAGATCCGGCACTGGGTCCAGGATCCATGGTTCTTCCAGTTGATACTTCTGCAGGAAGGGAAATCAAATCTGTCGAGGCCAAGATGGGGCTATCAAGATCACAGTCCTTCCCAGACTTTTGGCTTTCTGCATGAATTTGGGAATTAGAGGTACTGGCGGAAAGGCATATAGGAGGCCAGGGGGCCAATCGTGTACGAGCGCGTCTCTGGGTTTGTTCCCCGGTAGGGGATAAAGGGCAAAGTAGCTGCTGCATTTGGCATTCATCGGAGATGCAAACAGGTCGCAGCAAGGCTGGCCCCATCTGCGGAAAATGTTTTCCACCACCTGTTGTTTGAGAGACCACTCGTGGGGCAACAGCATGGCTCTGCTTAGTTTGTCTGCTATCACGCTGGATGACCCCAGGATGTGCATTGCTATCAGAAAGCGTCTGGTGGATACAGCCCATTGCCAAATCCTTAGGGCCTCCCGGCATAAAGGGTACGATCTGGTTCCCCCTTGTTTGTTGATGTACCAGATAACTGACATGTTGTCCGTCTGGATAGCAATTGTGCCTGGAGGAAGAGAGTGGTGAAAGTGTTGCAACGCTAGGAACACCGCTCTCAGCTCTAGGACATTTATATGCAAGTGTGTTTCCATGATTGACCAAGTGCCTTGGACCGTCTTTCCCTGAAATAGCTTCCCCCACCCTGTCACGGAAGCATCCGTGGTCACTGTGGCTATGGGTCGGGGAAGAATCAATGGGCGTCCGATTATCACTTGGTCGCTGTTCAACCACCAACTGAGATCCTTCTTGCTAAGATTGGTTAACCGGATCTCGTGAGACATGGGCAGTTGTTGGTAAGACCATTGCGCGAAGAGTAACCACTGGAGTATTCGCATGTGCATGCGGCCTAACGGAACTGCTATAAATATGGCTGCCATAGTTCCTAAGAGCTGTAGTATCTGGGATGCTGGAGTTTTGTTGCGGGCTAAGAGACTGGATAATTGATTTTTTTAGGGTTACGATTCTTGATTGGGGCAACCTGATCCTTGCGTTGACAGTGTCCAGTTCTGCCCCTATAAATGTAATATGCTGCGAGGGCAATAACGCAGATTTTTCGAAGTTTAGGGTTATGCCCAACTGGGAACAAAGGTCTATGGTGTAGTCTCTTGTCTGGATTAGTCGATGCCTGGAGGTGGCGGTGAGGAGCCAGTCGTTCAGATATGGAAACACTCAGAATCCCAACCGTCTCAGGTGAGCCGTGATCACTGCCATACATTTGGTGAACACCCTGGGGGCTGTGGTGAGGCCAAAGGGCAGGGCTCTGAATTGGTAATGACTGGCTCCCAGCCTGAAACGCAAGTGATCTCTGGATGATCTGTCCATTTTGATGTGGTAGTAAGCATCCTTGAGATAAATAGAGCAGATCCAATCGCCCGTTGATAAGAACGGGAGAATCAACTGCAGCGGGACCATCTGGAACTTTTCCTTCTTGACGAAGGTGTTGAGTTTGCTGAGGTCTAGTATGGGCCTCCAGTCCCCTGTTTTCTTTGGAACTAAAAAGAACCTTGAGTAAGTTCCGGATCCTATTTGGTCAGCCGGGACTGGCTGGATGACTCTTTTGTCTAGCATGTTTTGGATTTCTATAGCTGCTAGTTTTCTCAGAATGGGTGGAACGTCTGGAATCCTTGTACATATGGGTGGGGGTTTTGTAAAGGGAATGTAATAACCTCTGGCAATGACGCTTTTTACCCAAGAATCCATTGTAATGTTTAGCCAGGTGTTTGGGTATAAAGCCAAGCGCTCCCCGACTGCCTCCAGAGTAGGACAGCCGGGCTTCCTTTCAGGAACGCTGACAGGGCTTACCAGAGAAGTGATCCCTGTTGCCCTGGTTTTGCGGACTGCCTCTGCCGTTTGGATGGCATCTTCCATTTTTGCCCCCTCCTCTGCCTCCAGCGCGGGTATCAGTAGGTGTGTTTTGGAAGGCTCCTTGAGGTTTTCGGAACCACATTTTTCCACTTCACTGCCCTTTGGGGTACGGTCTAGTTTGAGTGGAAAAACAGACTCATACAGCAGATAGAGTCTTCCCTTCTTGTTCACACCTAGTAAGTGTCTCCTTAACTTTGGGTTCGAACAAGGCGGACCCGTCAAATGGGGTGTTGACAAAAGAAAACTTAAAGGCTTCCGCAAAGGAGCAAAGGCGCATCCAGGACCGTCTCCGAAGAGCTATCGCTGAGCCTGCCGCCCTACTCGATCCATCGGCAGCATACGAAATGAGTTGCATGGATGAGTTCACTATTGAATTAAGGGTGTTGAGTTGTGCAGTCACCTTTTCAGAGACTGCATCAGCTGTGTTAGCCTGGAGAGGATCTCCCAGCTCCTTTAGGAGATCTCGTTGAAGGCGGGTAAAATGTGTCAGGTAATTGAGCAACCTCATGGAAAATGCCGCAGAACTAAATATGCATTTCCCATATCTGTCCATCGCCCTAGAATCCCTATTAGGAGGATGGACAGCAGAAGAGGTTTCCGACATCTCTTGGTGGCCGCCGCCACCACCATGGCATCAACTGGGACTCTCTTTGTAAGAAAGACCTTGTCAGTGGGGGAAGTAATAAATTTGTTGGGCCTCCGAGGGACCGGTTCCACTGAGTCAGGGGACTCCCACGCCCTATGAGCAACCAGCTCCATCAGTTCATCGAAGGGCGGAGTAACCCAGAGGTGGATGATTGAGATCCAAAAGCCTTCAGGAGAACCGACTCATCCTCAGAAGGGGCAAGGGACTGCCAATCACCCCTCTGCCTTAAGATTTCCAATATGTCTGTGAATGAGACATCCTCTGAGGGGGATCGTGGGGACCCTTCTGATTCCTCCAAGTCGGTATCCGATGTCAGGGATTCCTGTGGGGAATCCAAGTGCCTCCTCTTGCACAATCTCTTCCTAGGTACTTCGTCGGTGGGGGCGTCCGGTGAAGTCCCTAGAGAGGAGGGGCCACCCAATGGGGATACCTGAGGCCCTGGATCTCGACACTTTGTGGGGATCTGCGGGGAAGAGGTAGAACGAGGCCCTTTAGGAGGAGGGGAGGACAGATCCGAGGAGGTAGTGGTCTTGGCAGCCATGACCTTCCTCATGGCATCGAAGGCACCAGAATCCCGGTCCGAGAAGTCAGTCGGCTCTGAAGAGACTGGCTGCTCCTCCCAGACCGAGACCCTCTGCTCCAATCCAGAGGACAGAGCCGAAGCCCCAAGTGGAAGAGTCAGCACCGAAGTATCTGTTCGACTCTCCACCCCGGAGCCAGCGAGGGACTGTCGACCCCGAGATTCCCCGGTCGGGACCGAAGAGATCAAGGTCGATGGAGCCGAGGGAGGTGGATCGAATCTCGGCTCCAAGGGTTCTTCCAATATCGGTTCCGTCTGCCCCGGCTACGAATGCTCGATTGGCTTCGGACGAGGAGGTGGAGAGGCCATGGAAGGGATTTTAGGCTTTGAAGCCGAATGGCTCGAAGCAGATAGCATTTTGGCTAGGGCCGGGTTCTCTAAGAGCCTCTTAACCACTTGGTCCAGATCCACATCGGAAAGCCTCGATGAATGTGTCGAGGGATGGGTCAAAGGGGCCGAAGATGGAACCGATTGAAGGATTGGAGACTGAGGAGCCTCCAATATCGGCTCCACAACTGGGCCCTGAGGTAAGGACTCGACACACGGTTCCAAGGACTGTGAAGCCGATGCACGGACCATACCCGAGGAACTCGGAGCCGAAGACTTGGGCTCCGAGGATCCTTTGGAAGACTTCGACCCCTTCGAAGCCTTGGAAGAGGTACCAGCCTTATCTAAAGTAGCCTGAAAATCAGGCTTCAGGAGTCTTCTATCTACCAGTTTCCTTCGCCTTTCCAGGAGAACCCTGGCGCTAAAGGAATGGGAGATAGAGCACACCTCTTGAAGTTGACCGTACTCACACCCTTTAAATCCAGATTTCTGCTTTTCTGACATCTTTTAACTCTAACTAAAAAACACAGCAAGTTCTATATGTAAATATGTATATATCTAAACACAGTACTAAACCACACTGGATATATATATATATATATATATATATATATATATAAAGTCAAAGTATCTAAATAAACTATTTGCTAAACTGTTTACTAAACTAGCACACTACATATGTATATATATATATATATATAACAAACAGAACACACACACAGCAGCTGGCAGAGCCCTGTCATGCCCAAAAAGGAAAGCCTAAGCCCTGAAAAAGAACTATTTAAAAGTCCTAGTAATTAAGCAAGACTAAAATCCTAACACTATCCTATTATTACACAAGTATATATATAATTCTCAAAAAATGAGCTGAAATATTAATAATAATAGAAAAAAGTTTAAGTCACTGGCCCGAGCTAACTCCGACGAGCTGTAGATCCGTTGCAGCGGCAAACTAGATCTGGGGATGTACAGTAGAGCATCATGGGATATACACTAGGTCTCGAGCTTCTCTGACAGTCTGAGCTTGAAAAGCGGCCGATTCAGAGCTGAGGGATCAGCTCCAACCCATGTGTAAGAACAAAACGGTGAGACAGAACAACTTCACATCTGTTAGCATCTTGGCTCTGAGCAGATGAGCAAACCCCCTTACAACACTGTTCTCTCCCTTGCCAGTATACCATGCTGCTTATGTGTTTGAAAGTCACATTTGTTTATTCATACAGTTTACCTAAGGTCAGGCACCTAACATTACTAAGCAAATTCCTCCACAGAATGACGGCAGGCCTTAACACCCCCCCCCCAAGGTGGCATGGCAGTTTCCTGTAATTATGAAGGTTTTTGCACATATCACATACGTATAAACTAAAGAACAGGCAAACGTTTACACAAAGTGATAGGCCAGTCTGAATAGGTTCACATGTGTTCTGATTATTTGCTGATAACTGTGTTTTCAATTAGGCTTAACAATCCTTCAGCCCAACAACTACCTTACCCTAGCAGTATCCCTCTCACTCCACATGTTCAGTAACCCATAAAGCTACTGTCAAAGCTATATTATTATAGATTTAAGTACCACAGTAGCTAACATTACCTATACTTTAAAAAGTGAAGCTGGAAAACTAGCAATTACCTGGCAGAATTAATAGAAGCTATGGTTGTAGAAGCAATTAGTAGAAAATGCACTTGAGGGTTTTGAAGTTGCTGCTCTAAGAATTCTTCCATAAGGTGATAGTGCTCAGTGCATTCCCTTATGCATGTACATTTGGGCTTCTGAACATGGTAGTTAGGCAAATGGGAGCTCAGCTCATTACTGTTTCAGAATTGCTCAATTTGCACGTAATGGTAGCTTGCCAAATGCTGTGTTCAATTGGACAAGGCACTGTGCACATTCCTAAGCACTTGCTAGTAGCAATGCACGTGTGGTTCACACCATGGCTTTTGGGAGAAATCTGCAATTCCACATCTGACCTAAGGTAAATGGAATATCTGTTATGCATAATATATTCACAGGAGATAATCAGACACAGAGCTGACATGTTTCAACATTTGTAATATAAATTTCAAACATTGTCATACAGTACATTCAATAGACCTTCTCTCCGCTGGTCTTGCAAATGTGATGCCTGGTGTTGCACACCTGTTGGCAGACTAGAGTATGGGTTTACATTAAAAATATCTCCTACGTTCCTCTGTTACTTCTAAATGAAGATTCATGTCTGCAGAGAAAGAAGGGTGTTTTCCATTTACAGCATAAAAGTGATGTGTGGAAGAATCTAACATTTTCCTTTAATTCCTCCATAAGGAGTACAGCCAGATACCATTGCAGGAGAACTACAAAAGTCCTCAGTACAAGTCTGAGGCCTAGAATGGGTTGACATAGGTAGTGTGTTGCCATCACTACAGCAACATGAGGCAATGCCATCCCGACCTCCTTAGCTGGTGAAAAGCCAAGGTTAGAGCACAATCACCACCTATGTACTGTAAACAAGCTTTGCCTTACCTCAAAATACAACCTGTCAGTATGTGCTATCCATATAACTTAACACACTTCTGTTTTTCTCTCCACAACCCCTGAAACTATTGCAGAAAATGAGAGCTGTATAGCAGAAGGCTAGAGAAACAGAGGCAAGTACACCTGCTTCATATTGTGCAGGTATAAATGTTAACAATCAATCTGGAAAGTATTGATGGTTTATGACACAATATAGGTTTACTCCAGTACTGGCACATCTGTGCCAAGTTCCATATTTCAAATTTAGTAGAAGGACTGGTGTGTGTGTGTGTGTGTGTGTGTGTGTGTGTGTGTGTGTGTGTGTGTGTGTGTGTGTGTGTGTGTGTGTGTGTGTGTGTGTGTGTGTCCATTTGCATGATTTTGTGGAATTGCACAATTAGTTCAAAATAGCAAGGCTTGGCCTTCACACTGCTTGTGATGATGGCTGTCTGTATGAACCCCCCCAGTTGTCTGCTGTGCCATCATTGGTAAGTTGGGGATGATTTTCGTTCAACTTTTGAGTACAGTACCTACAACCAAACACAGTTTGAGGTCGCATGAAGTCCATGACAAAAGAAGCGGACCAAAGCTGAATTTAAATTTAAACTTATTTAATGAATACTAAAACAAACGCAAGTTAATAGCTTTCATCCTCACAATAACCAGCACTTCATCAGAACCTCCATTAATTACACCAATGCATTATTTACAAAACCATTCTAAAAACATGAGACATACTATTACCAATCACCTCAAATCTAATAAAATGCTTCTTTTAAACATAATTTAAATACAATAATATGATTAAAAATTGTTGTGGATGTATATTCATAAACCACATACAATAAAATAGCAAGATCTACACAAAATATTAATTAAAATCATGAACATTTGAATATTACTTGTTTATAATTTAGCTGCATGTAACTTCAATAAACTATTTAAAGAAACACTGTCATTAAGACCAGGAAATTCACAGGCATTTAATCTACTCTGCCAGAAAAGTTCTATATATTCCATTTTGTGTTCCCAATGTCCCCCCTCTAGGATTAAATGGAATCTGTTCCAAAATAATAACAAAAAAAAAAAAAAACATTGTGATTTGTGTACAGTTCAATTTATGTTTATACAATGCATTACTAACATTTGAATTACTAATATCATAATGTTTATATATTCTCCTCCTTAGAACACTTTCAGTTTTACCCATATAGTACCTATGACAATAATCACAAAACACTATGTAAACCAGACCTTTAGAGTTACAGTCATAAGCATAATTCAATTTAAACTCATAATTACCAGACCTTAACTTCAACATTTGTCCCTCATGTGTAGATTTACATTGTAGGCAAAACCCACATTTCTTCAATCCATTACCCATCCTGTTAGGCTTATTATAGTACCTTTATCACTGCCCATTTACAACTTTTCCTTGATATTAAGGTGTCTTTTATAAACAAACTGTGACCAACTTCCTGCACCCTATTTGCAATATTATCATATTCAATAACCTTCCAGTTATTTGTTATTAATTGTTTAATAGTACTGCTTTCTCCCCCAAATGTTAATACCATAGTCTGTTCATAATTTTTACTTAAAGGACAACAACTGGATATTATTTGTAAATGCTCAACCTGCCAGCACTCTTCCTCCCTAATACCTGATCCTGCTTAAAAAAAAAAGTGCAGTGCAACTTTAAAAAAAAAATTAAATCAACTGTTTTTCTCCAAATGCACATTGCCTTACCATACTGTTTTGGTTTCACTTTTAAAAATGACCTATCGCTCCATGGAAAAGCTTGCTGCTGTCCCTTAAATTCTGATGTCAAAAGTGCTACAAATAAGCAGTAATTGTCTGCAAGTTCCTTCCCTCAAACTGATATCAGCACTACCACATCTGCATGCTAGTGAAAAATAAGCAATAACCCATCCATGAGGTAATGTTCATCCCACACCAATAAGCTGGTAACAACCAGCAGCATGCTGTGAGGAATTCCCTTTCTTTGCTGCTGTATCTTGTGGACTGCTTACTTTTGACAGAATATCAGGTACGTTTGATATCCTCAATCATTTTCTTCTCCTGCATTATAATACTTTGGTGCCAAGGTGAGTTTTAAAACTCTTATTTTACTTTTGCATTTGTTTTAGTTCACCAGCAAGCTGCAGCCAAGTTAATGGCTCGTTCTCATAGCTCTCAACTCTGCAGATTTTCACAGAATGTCTGGATTTTTCTCTCTTGTATTTGGTCCATTTGTCATAAGTTTGTTTTCTGGCAAATTAGTGGCAAATCCTTAGCGACTGAAGTTATAAAATAATGGCCGACACGTTTGTTTCACACTACCTAACCTTTTGGAATTTCATGCTAATGCAAAACCTAATATTCTGACACACTGCTAAGTTTGTAAGAGCAATATTTAAAAAATGTCCTTATTTTGGGGAATTTGCCCCACTATTACTAATGGCTTTGTCCAGATTTCTTGCTCTAAGAGGTTGAGATGGCTGTCTCATGCATTTCGATGGTTTCTGCAGTTTTTCCTATGTTCATTTTGCCTGTTGCTGGTCTACTCATACCGTATACTTCAATCTGTGATTTTCAATTGCTTTTGAGTTTTTTTATTTTTCTGAAAAGAAACACAGAAAAGCGTATGGTACCAGTGGGCCCTGCATATACAAGAAGCCTACTTTTTGTCTTAGCAAAGTAGTTTGTGTAAGGAGTTTCAGTGCTCAGTTGAATTATTACACTTTTCAGACTGCTGGCAAGTTGCAGCTGAGTTAATGGCTCGTGGTCATACCTCTAAACTGTATAGATTTTAGCAGAAAGTCTTGATTTTTGACTCATGTTTTTTGTCCGTTTTTTTATAAGGTTTGGTTTTCTAGCAAATCTCCAATGTTTGCGGCTACAAAAGAATGACAATTTGGTTTCACACTGCATATCCTTCAGTAATATCATGCTAATGCAAAACGTAATACTCCATCAAGTTTCTAAATTTGTAGGAGCAATATTTATAAACTGTCCCTATTTTTGATTGTCTCATTATTAGTCATGGCTTTATACGAATTTCTTGCTCTAAGAGGCCGAGAGGAATGTTTGTGTTTTCTTAGGCTTTCATGAATGCTTGGTAAGTGTACATGACGCACTCTGCTGCCATACTGCAGCCAAGTTAAGTAGCCATATTAAGAAATACTTTGGAAAGCAAATACATAATTTGCAAGAAATGAAAGAAGGGAAAAAGAAATAGGAGAGAAGCCTTCAAATACATCAGAAGCATCAATAATACATTTCTGAAGCCAACTCTTTTACCAAAACAATGATGGATAACAGGACCTTTGTATGAATTCTGACCTGGTGAAGGCTTAGAGATATGGGTAGAAAGTTCCTCATGGAATGAACAGTGAATGATTTTCAACAGCATCTTAATGAAAGTTGTACATATAACACTGGCAACAAACTTTGTGTGTGCGTGTGTGTTTGTGTGTGTGTGTGCACTTTTCTGTCAGACAGGGGTTGTTGAATATATTTAGAATGCAGAAACATTAGAAAAAAGTGACAAAAATAAACCAACAGAGGTTGAAATGAAGGCGTCCTTACTAAACACAAGAAATATAAACAAAAAAAGTAGGTAGTCTCAAAATATTTCTCTGCAGTGCAAATATAGATACCTGGTCTACAACTGAACATGGTTTAAGGACTTTAAATAACTAAACAGAAAATTCAGCATGATTTACTTCCTCTCAGTCCTTAGACCAATTTAATCACATGGTGATATCTCAGAATTTGTATGAGATTATAAAAAAAAAAACTAGCAGAAAAAATCCCAGCAGTAGAAATACTGTATATTTACATTTGTTAACTGGGTAGTGTCCAGGGCAAGTAGCTCCTTTTCAGCAGAGACCCGGGGGAGAAAAACTCTAACAACAGTACAAAAAAGATTACAAAAATTATTACAAATATTTTAGTATACAAAAAAGTTTAACAGTTACCTACATAGTTGCCTATATAAAAATTTGAGGAGATAAGACATACATCATCAGGTGTTAACAGGGGTCTACTTCATAACACTGAAATTTCACAACATTGAATTTCATAACATTGAGACCATAACATCAAAAATTCAAAACACTGAAAACCCAAAACATTGAAAATTCAGAACATTGAAAGTGTGCTTCATAACACTGAAATCTAATTGCACAAGTAAATAAGATCCCCTCCACCTACAACACCACCTAACTACCAAACACACTTTCTATTATGTTTATGCAGGGGGGGCAAGCCCCCCTGCACCCCCCTGTAAATTAAATATACCAACTCCAAGATTGCACTACAGTGAAAAAAAGTTAATTTCCTAACCTCAGTTTATGGTGATTGTGATACAGTGAGGTTAAGAAATTAACTTTTTTCCACTGTAGTGCGATCTTGGAGTTGGTATATTTAATTTATGGGGGGGTGGGGGGGGCAGAGCCCCCTACATGGGGGGGTGCAGGAGGCCTTGCCCCCCTGCAGAAACGTAGTAGAAAATGTGTTTGTTAGTTAGGTGTTGTAATAGGTGGAGAGGATGTTATTTACATATGTATTGTAGCTTTCAATGTTATGAAGCACACTTTCAGTATTCTGAGTTTTCAATGTTTTGGGTTTTCGGTGTTTTGGGATTTAGATATTATGGTCTCAATGCTATGAAATTCAACGTTATGAAATTTCAATGTTATGAAGTAGACCCGTTAACAGACCCCCATCCACAAACTGTAGTCTACTACAACTAATAACAGAAACTCATTTTGTTCTCAAAGGAAACGAGTCACCTCAACATCCACTTCGAAAATTACCATACCAGCAACAAGTACCCCCAAATATTCTTGGATTGTATTAATCGAAATGAATTAAATAAACTGTTCATTGTCCAACCAGGGGCAACAACGTACTTGATATTATAATAACAAATGTTGCATCTGTTTGTTTCCCACTGTTCTTTCCTAATTACTAAATCATGGCTACAGTACTATCGTATGTAATCTAAGAATTAATATTCAGAAGTTGGGAAGCATCTATTCCTTTCTTGACATTGCTAAAGGTAGCTATGCAGAGGCAAATACATTCCTTGTTAACATATACTGAGGCATTAATCTAAATATCCCTTTGCTCACTCCACAGATAGCTTACAATAATTTTCATATTATTATTAAATATTGCATCTACAAATACATATCAGAAAGGCATAGTGACATTGGTAGTCTAACCATTAAACCATAATGGTGGAATTAAAAAGGTGGTACACTGTGTAGCAGGAAACTACAGTATATTGCTTCCAAAAACAATCTTAAATCAGTAAACAAATCAAGCGTAAATAAATTACAAAAATATTTATCTTAAATTGATCACATCAGTGAGATCAGACTAGAAAACTAAATGAACTTCTAAAACTGAAGGCAACAACAAGGTGTCCTTCTGTTGCATCCAAAAAAGTAAAGAGAATACACAAGTGTAGCAGAATCTCAGTAAACTATAAAGTAATATCTTACAATTAATAGCAGATGCTGTGGAAGACAGATTTTACTAGTATTTCAAAACAATTTTAACATTAGAAGCATTATACCCTTGCTCAGTATGGATGACCCCTCTCCACAACATAATGGATGAAATAATAAACACTGCATTGAAACCGCAAACTGTCATTTTCAACATAAGATAAAGCATAACACAATAAAAACTCTATGTACTCTAGCTTATAAATTTGGTAAAAATATATTTTCTTAAATCTGTGTCAAGTTACAATTTTCAGAAATAGTTTTGAAAATTACATGGGCAGCAAAAATACTGCCAAACAAGCTTCATATATATAGACCAAAAGCTTGACAGCAAAACACAGACACTTGGAAACCAATGGCACAGAAGTGAAACAAACCATGAGAGCAATTAAATCCAATAGTAAAACATTTCTAAGGAAAATACGAGAAGACAGTCACTAGGATCCTTTTTTGCCAATAATTTCTGTGTTTTGTTACCTTAGTATTCACTTCCAAGGCAAGCTGGATTCAGTTTTATAAAATTCCTACATGCTATATATACTGTAAAATAAGATGCAGAGATTTTTTACCCTGCTGGGTGTGTTTGTTAGGCACTGAGAACATCTTCAGTATTCTGGTGTAGAGTCCCCATGTTTTTGGCAGTTTAAGTGCAGTGATAGGAACACGAGTTCAATTTCATTACTATTTTTATTTTTTACTTATTTGTCTTTGCTTTCTGTTTAAAATGTGGGGAGAATAGGTAAGTAATAGACCATGAGGGGAATTATTATTCATTTTTTTGCACTTCTTGACCCTGCTGTCTGTTAGTCATCAGCCCCCCTCCTGGCCTGTCAGCTCATTTGTTTCCAATCACCAGTGCAATGGTTGTCTGGGAGAGGACATCATTTAAAAGCCATTGTGGGTGGTTCACGTTTTTTCCCTTCAATGGCCCAATCCCTCCATGTGCACCTGGCTAAAAAGGACATGAGGGGCATGCAATGGACTGTCTGCACTGGTTGTCCCCCCTTCCGTAACTAACATTGCCAGCAAGCAATGTCACCCCACCCCTAAAATGTGGAAAGCAATTTCCCTTGGTCTCCTGAGTACCTAGAACCTCTCCTGAGAGACATGAGCAGGCCACATCTTGTCTCTCTCCTTGTTTGGCACCTCCACTGATGCAACTACTAAATGATCCCCAGTTGCCTGGGTTGTAGTCAGGCTCCATCCCTCTATACCATGTAGCCAGGCACATGAGGATAATTATTACTGAACTGTGTGCAGACTGCTGACTTAACAGAAAGGCAAAGAGTGCTTAGAGATCATACTAGCATGCAAACTGACAAAAACAATCTAGACACAGTGTAAAATAGGTTACAGAAATATTATATTTTGTTGGATGACAGGTGCCTGACTAAAAAAAAACTTCAGGTGTCATTAATGGCAGCATTCAGTGTGTACTGCTTTAAAACCTGGCAAGAGGATACAGCAGATGGTATCAAATGCTTAGTCTACATCAAGAATCCAGCAGTTCTGAATACAAGTGCATCTGTCTGTGAGAGATACTTGTACATCAAGATGTTAAATGATAATCTAGGAGCAAGTCTTACACAAAAGGGTCAAGAACAGTTACCAGCTCAGGGAAAAACATTTCATAGACTTGAGGAAATTACATAATGAATTACTGAGACATGAAGGAGCAACTCTGGAGCTAAACATAAAATAGCTAACAAGTAAGAAAAGGTTGCTACTAAAAACAAAATTGAAAATGCTGCACACAAAATGAAAAGAAGATAGTTGGAAAGAGGTAAATTCCCTCACTAGTTTTACCTTTCACCAAAATGAATCACGTCAGAAAGGCAGTAAGTGTGTGTGTCTGTACACACTGTTGCTGAGTAAACAAACTGAAAAACATAAACACTGATATGCACCCACAGTAGCCATCACTGGTTTATGTGCTGTTTTTGTCTCATGCAAATTTGATGTTTGCGATTAAGATGTTTTGATGTTTATGGTTATAGTGCTTTTTTTCTAGTGTCTTTGAGGGGCTGGATGTTGGAAATGATAGAGGTATTCATTTCAGATGTAGTTTTTTTAACATAAGGAGCAGTTTGATTATTTGGATCTCATAATTGTATTGTTGCAGATATGGAGTGGGTACACTTTTTCATTCCTAATGTGTCTGCCTTTGTAATATGGAGTTAATCTCATATATATATATATATATATATATATATATATATACATATATATATATATATATATATATATATATATATATATATATATATATATAGATATATATATATATGCGTGTGTGTGTATGTATGTATATATATATATATATATATATATATATATATATATATATATATATATAAAACTCAAAGCTGTGGGTGTTAAAGCTTCCCACATGGTGGTTGCAGTAGTATTTTCCATCTGCAAAACTGCTTGCTATGTTTTTCATTGACATGGACGTTTTTAAATTGATGTTACTATCTAAATTGTTTTGGGATATGAGGTTTAGGGTTGCAGTGCTTTGTCACAGATCCACAATGATCCCTCAGGGGTTATCCTTCAGGTTAACCCCATTCTCCCCGTTCAACCCTATACAATATTCATGGGCAACTTTAACTACTCCAGCATTAACTGGCAATCGCACACAAACACAAGCATGCAGGCCTAGAGATTCCTGGACTTTGTTAACAAAGACACCCTTGAACAACTACTTTAATGCTTTAACAAAACACATTAAAAACTATGATTCACATCACATGTTTAATTTGTTTGTACTGGAAATTATTTATGAAAGTGATAGGGAAGGTGGCATACAGAATAAAACTGAATGTGCTGAACAAAGGTGAATTTTACTATTAAAAGCATTTGTAGAACCAGGTTTAAATGACAGGGTATCTTTAAAACATGTTTTAAAGTCATGCCCATCATACATCTCAACCATACTGAATTCCTTGGACTTCCATGGTTTTGGAGGGCAAAATAATACGGCACCACGAATTCCCGAGTGTCCCCTTCAAATCTCGATTTTTTTTTTAACAATTTTTATTGAACGCTGACTTCATCAAGTATCGCATTCTTGACAAGTTAATTCTTTCTTTTCAGTAAGTACTTCTTGATTTGTTGCTGTCTAACCTAACTTCAGAATATTTGTCTAAATACTTCATCCATAAAGCCCTTGGCAATGCCCTGAATAGATCCAAACACCTTGAGCTGACATTTTCCTGTAAAAGAACCCTTGAAATTTCACCAATAACTAGTTGCACGCAGGACAAGCAGTTTGCAATGACAAGCACTGCTCCCAGCGATGCAAACCAGATACTCGTGACCTTACTTTATAGTCTCACTCCAACCATCTACTCAATAAAAAAAGGGTCTGTCCATGGATATGGACTTTCCCAATATCTCCGTTACCAGCTTGGTGGATATGGGCATTCTGAGGCAATGTAGAAATTGCCTCATGTTTACTGACATCTAATTGATTCTCAAACAAACGGATATGGTATGTGAGAGATGTATTTACACAATGTCACTGGAGGCAAAGCTCTCACATAAAAGCCCTCCTAATGTCAATCAGGTTGTAACTAGTACACATGCTGCACCCATCATACATAAATCAAAGCAGACACACAGACCTCACATATACTGAGGCACTTAAATGTAACCATCCTAAATCCAAAAGACCACCTATATGAAGTGCATGTAATAAATACCCTCAGCAGCCCCGAATGCACTCTTTCAAAACAACACCCAGATCAACACATACAGCCACTTCTCTACTTCTGAGCCCATAAGGCCAGCCACCACACACAATCCAATATTCTGGTCAATGGAGATGCCATTGTGAGACACACTAATGTCACTCGCAACAGGCAGAGTACGGAGAAAGTCATGATCAGTTGCTTATCTGGGGCCAGGATCCATCACATTATACATATACTCACGTCAAAGGACCACAAGTACCAGTATGATTCAGTCATAGTCCATGTGGTTGTAAATGAACTGAGACGTACCTCCTAAGACTATATGAAAAGGGACATCATGGTGCTCTAGGAATGTGATGAGGATGCAAGGAGTAGAGGTGGCGAAGGTGGATGAGTTTAAATACTTGGGGTCAATAGTTCAGAGTAACGGTGAGTGTAGAAGAGAGGTGAAGGAGAGTGTACAGGCAGGGTGGAGAAGAGTGTCAGGAGTGATTTGTGACAGACGAGTACCTGTAAGAGTGAAAGGGAAGGTCTACAAGAGGGTAGTGGGACCAGCTATGTTATATGGGTTGGACACAGTGGCATTGACAAAAAGGCAAGAGTTTGAGCTGGATGTGGCAGAGTTAAAGATGTTAAGGTTTGCACTGGGTGTGACAAGGGTGGACAGGATTAGGAATAAGTATATTAGAGGGTCAGCCCAGGTTGGAAGGTTTGGAGACAAAGCCAGAAAGGCAATATTACATTGGTTTGGACATGTGCTAAGGAGGGATGCTGAGTATATTGGGAAAAAGATGCTAAGGATGAAGCTACCAGGTAAGAGGAAAAGAGGAAGGCCTAATATAAGGTTTATGGATGTGGTGAGAGAGGACATGCAGGCGGTTGGTGTGACAGAGCAAGATGCAGAGTATAGGAAGAAATGGAAACAGGTGATCTGCTGTGGCAACCCCTAATGGGAACAGCCGAAAGAAGATGATGATGATGATGTTGAAGCTCTAGGAATGTGTGTCCTGGGCTTATATGAGCCTAGCATTGAACAGCATTTTACATTCTCCAAGGATGATGTCACAATACGAACAGAAGATGACTGACTTTAATAATTAGCTTAGTTTCTGGTGTCATTCTAAGGGGTGCAACATATGTCAGCATGGAAGGAGATGGTCAGCAGACCACACTGCTTTACCAGGGATAGTCTGCACCTCTCACCTCTAGGCTTTTGAATATTAGTTAAAACACTGTTCTCATCCATTGTGCCTATTTTAGGCAATGCCTAACTGAAAGTACTTCTGACATAGTAAATCAAAACCAAGAGAATTTGAAGGTGTTACTGCTCAGTATTAGCTCTCTAAACAAAAAACTCTACTCCCTACAAGCTCTCCTCACCTTACAGAATGCTGACATCTGTGTGGTCACTGAGACATAGTTTAAAGCTGCGGAGAACACAACAGTGCAAGGCTATAATGTCTTCCACACATTTGTCTACTACACAGACAGGATCTAAAGGTGGAGGTGTCTTGATTTACCTCAAGAATAAATATAACTCAGAGCTCATCAAACAGGAAAATGCACTTGAGCTTCTCCATGTTCAAATCACCACAGTTAAAATCTAATACCACTTCCTTGAAAGGTGTAGGTCCCCCTGTATGACCCAAGAAACCCATAGCATGTACTTAAACTTATTGGAAACTCTTACCCTCCAACCCAATATTCATAAGCAACTTTAATTATCCCACTATTAACTGGAAATCATAAAGGACACCAAATATACAGGCCCAGAGATTCCTGTATTTTGTAAACACAAACTCCCTAAACCAGATTTTCAATACATCAACCAGAGATGCAACCATACTGGATCTGGTCATCACAAATACAAGATAGTGCTGTACACCTCCTAGTGTAATGTCTTCTCTGTAAGGTCAGACCACAAAATGGTCTCCCTTGAAGTAAAAATAAAACCTGGAACCCCAGCTTGTCATAATGGAATAGTCAGGAGCTACTCTAAGGATAACTTCCTACGATTAAGTGATAACCTAGCAAAATTTCAAGCCCCCTTAATCCAGAGAAAGTACAGTTTTGTACCTACCATAAATGTAAATGTTCAAGTGTGTTCATCTTGCTGCAGTCATCACACTTGGGTTATCCTGCCGTCGGGCGGTCCGGCAGTCGGCCAGAGTTCCCTGACGTCAGTGCACCAGGGGTATATAAGAGGCACCCAACGCCATTTTCTTCAGTTTTTCTTGCCCCAGATGTCAGGTGCCCCCAATAGGTAGGCAATACATATTGCTATATAAAAATAAAACAATACCTTCAGGCACAAGCAAATACACCACAGAGGTTGTATAGGATAGAAAGGTATAGATAAGTCCAGCTAGTTAAGAGGGGATGGAGGGAGGGTAACCTGGACTGCAGCAGGGTGAACACTCGAACATCTACATTTATGGTAGGTACAAAACTGTACTATGTTCATTGTGTTACCCTGGTGCAGTCATCACACTTGGGTTGAATCCCAAAGCTAAGGATGGGTGGTGGAGTTAAACAGGGTGGGTCAGAAGAAGCTAGTAGGCCCTGCAAAACTGCAGTGGCAAATCCAGCTCTAGTCTTAGAATATAGAGGTAAGTGATAGTGTTTGGTGAAGGTGTGCACTGAACTCCAAGTTGCAGCTTCCAGAATATCCTTGGTTGGCACCCCCCTGAGAAAGGCTGCTGATGTAGCTGTAGCCCTGGTGGAGTGGGACCTAATGTTAGCAGGTACCGGTTTCCCATGATGGGTGTAGCAGAAACGTATGTAATGTCCTATCCATTTAGAAATGGTCTGTTTTGAGATGGCTTTTCCTTGTGATCCTGCAGCATAGGCTACAAAGAGCTGGTCAGATTTTCTGAAAGCCTTAGTTTTATCCAAGTAGTAACGTAATTGCCTGTGAATGTCCAAAGAGTGCAGGAGTCTTTCTCCTTTGTTCTGGGGATTTGAAAAAAAGGTGGGCAAATGAATGGTTTGGTTTAGGGCCACACCCGATACCACCTTTGGCATAAAGAAAGGGTTAGTTCGAAGAGAGACTCTGTCTTGATGAAAAATGAGGAAAGGCTCCACTGCCATTAGTGGCTGTAGCTCTGCGACTCTTCTAGCTGAAGTTATTGCTAGTAGCAGGGCAGTTTTCCATGAAAGAAATTTTAAATCATCTGAAAAAGCTGGTTCAAAGGGCGGCAGTGTAAGCTTTTCCAGAACAAAGTTGAGATCCCAAGTAGGTGTTGGTGCTCTCCTGGGTGGTCTTATGTTCTTAGCCCCTCTGAGGTACTGTCTTAGGAGTGGATGTGAAAATAAAGGAGGATCCGTGTTGTAATGAGCTGAAATTGCTGAGGCGTGGATCTTAATAGATGAAAAGGAAAGTCCTTTGTGCAACATCTCTGTTAAATATTGTAGAATCTGAGGAATGTTTGGATCAGGGGGATTTTGGCCTTTAGCCTGGTTCCAGGAGCAAAATCTTTTCCATTTGTCTGAATAGGTTTTCCTGGTGCTGGGCCTCCTGGCCTCCAGAATGACATCCATAACAGCTTTGGATAGAGGTGTTGGCTGGTTGTTTAGGTAATTTGCCATGCAGCCAGGTTTAAAGTCTTGAGCTGGCTGTGTAGAATCTGATTGTCTCACTGGGTGAGTAGGTGAGGAATTTGTGGTAAAATCCATGGTGGGCCATGGGCCATGTTCCTTAGAAATGGATACCAGTGCTGGCATGGCCAGTCTGGTGCAATGAGTATCATTTGTGGCCTCTCTAATCTGACTTTCAGCAGTACCTTTGCTAGAAGAGGCAGTGGAGGAAAGGCATACACTGTTAATGTTTTCCAACTGAATGAGAGGACGTCCACTTTCCAAGCTTGTGGGTGGAATGTCCTTCTGCAAAATTTTTGATGTTTGTAGTTTTTGGGGGGGGGGGTTGGCAAGCAGATCTATGTCTGGGCACCCCCATTTTTGAGTTATCATTGCAAATACTTGTGGATCTAGTTTCCACTCGTGGGGATCCATGATGTTTCTGCTTAGGGCGTCTGCCAATGTGTTCTTCTTTCCTGGCAGGAATTGTGCTTGTAGTTGAACTTGGTAAGACAGTGCTGTGTTCCACAAGGTCATTGCTTGCCTGCATAGAGGGTAGGAAAGTGTGCCCCCTTGCTTGTTTATGTACCACATTACTGTGGTATTGTCCGTCTTTATTATTACTTGTCCTGGGTGTAAGTGGTCCTTGAAAGCTGTTAGGGTACTCTGTACTGCTAGCATTTCTTTTTGATTGATATGCAGATGCCTTTAATCTGTAGTCAATTTGCCCTGAATGCACTGTCCTGCCATGTGTGCTCCCCAGGCATAGTCCGATGCATCTGTTGTTATAGCTTGCTTGGCTGTGGATACGGTGAAAGGCTGACCCTTGTTGAGGTGACATGCCTGTGCCCATCATTGAAACTCCTATTGAAGGCAGGGAATGAGTGGTATCATTGTTTCCAAGCTGTGGCTGTGCTGAGTCCATACGCTTTTCAGGTACCATTGTAATTTCCTCATATGCAGTTTTGCAAATGGTATTAGTAGTATGCAAGATGCCATGAATCCCAAGGCCTGCAGAATTTTTCCTGCAGGGAGTTGGGTCTTTGTTGCCATTACTTTGAAGTATTGAGTCAGCTGCTGTTGCTTGTCTGGCGTGAGATAAGCCATCTGGGCCATTGTATTCAAGCTGGCACCCAGGAATATTATGTTTTGTGAGGGCACTAGTTTTGATTTCTTTTCGTTTACTGTGTACCCTAGGCAACTTAGAAGGTGCTTGACAAATACCAGATGCTTTAAAAGAATGTCCTTGCTTTCTGCTTGAATAAGGCAGTCGTCCAGGTATGGGTATATTTAAATTCCTCTTTGTCTGCAGTATGCAATTACTGGTGCCAGGCATTTTGTGAAGACCCTGGGCGCAGTAGATAAGCCAAAGGGCAGTGCAGAGAATTGATAATGGGTTGAACCTGCAATGAAGCGGAAGTATCTTCTGCAATTTTGTCTGATAGTGACATGCAGGTATGCCTCCTTGAGATCCAACGTTACTAGCCAAGCCTTCTTGTCCAGCATGGGAAGAAGCTGCTGTAGTGTTAGCATCTTGAATTTTGGTACTTGCAGATAGGTGTTCAGAATTGAAATATCCAGAATGGGTCTCCATGCTTTGTCCTTTCTGGGGACTAGAAAGAGTCTTGAGTAAAATCCTTGTCCTTGCTCCTGTGTAGGTACCTGTTGAATGGCTCTCATGTCCATGAGAGCTGTAATTTGTTTTTGTGCCTCTGCCCATTGATTTGGTGGCAGGTTTGGCATTCCTTTTATCCTTGGCAAGGTATAAAAGTGGAATCTGTATCCTTGTGAGATAATGTTTAGGACCTATTTGTCTTTTGTGATGATGTGCCAGTTGTCTGCAAAAAGTGCTAATTTTCCTCCCAAGGGAGCTGCCAAGAGAGATCTGCTTGGTAGTTTGAGGGATGAGTCATTGTGTTTGTCTTCTGCTAGCTTGGGGCTTGTCGTCTCCTCCTTTCTGGGTAGCAGTACCCCATTGGCGAGGTTTGTAAGGGCCTTGTGAATGACCTCTGCCCCTTGGGTGTCTGTATTTGCCCCTCTGTGATCTGTCAGAAGCTGGAAAGGACAAGTTTTTTGTTGGCCAACTTCTGCTGAAACGAGGGGGTTGTACCTGTAAAAAATCATTGACCGTCTGCATAGACTTTGCCTTATCCTCCATTTTCTTTAAAACCTCTTCTGCTTTGACACCAAATAATACATCCTGCTGTAAAGGTGCATCCAATAATTTTGCTTTAACATGATCAGGTAGGGTTTGTTCTTTTAACCAAGCATGTCTACGTATGACAGACCCAGTATCAGCTGCTCTACAGGAAGCTTCCAATGAATCAAATCCACATTGTAAAGTATGTTTGCCTACCTGTTCAGCTGCATGCAACAGATCCTGCATTTCCTTGAATTCAGACTGTTCAGAATGTGTGCTCATTTTTTGTTTTAATTGAAACATTAGGAATTGCTGATATTTTCAGCATGTGAAACTGACAATTTAATGCTCTCATAGCCAGAGTAGCTGAGGTGTATATCTTCTTTCCCCATCTATCTAGGGCTCTGGAATCCCTTTCAGAGGGTACAGGATTTTTAGCCATAGAAGCTTTAGCCCCTTTGGGACCCTGGGAAATTGTTTCTGGGTCAGCCACAGGGCTTTTATAAAGGAATTTGTGTGAGTCAGGTACTCTGTAGTATCTGTCTGGTTTGGCTGGAGCAGGAGGTAGAGAGTCTGGATTTAGACTAGACTCCAAGTAAACATCATCCACAATGTCTAAAACTGGAGGGATAGCAAGTGGTCTGTGCTGGGGTAGTAAAAGGAACTCTTGCAGCCTTTTCTTAGAATCAGAGTAGTCCTGGCCTTCCCAGTGGAAATGTTCCCTCATGGTATGTAAAGTTTCCCCAAAGGAGTAGTCTTCAGGGGAGATGCTGAGGGAATAGAGTCTTCAGCATCAGAGTCTTCATAAGGGGGAAAAGCGTAATCCTGTTCCTCAGAAGAATCTGAGGAAATTGAAACCTGGTCAGAGGAAGCATAATCCTCCTCTTGTCTTGGTCTTTTATCTGGAGGGGGATGGGAACCCCTGATTAGGGTAATCAAATCTTCAGCCATCTTAAGCATCTGTTTCTTAGGCATGGGGCCTTGAACTGGAGGCTGATGTGCAGTCTTTTTTGGATTTAATGGAGTTTTAAACTTAGCATAAGATTTAATGGTGAGTGTAGTCGGTCTGAAGACACCTTCTGCAACCGAAGGTGTTAGGTGTTTCTACTGCACCGGGATCTCCTTCTGCTCCGGTGTTGGAAGGGCCTAATGAAGATGGCTGCGTCGGCCTAGTACACTCCGCTTGAGAATCCGCAGCTGTCTGGGGTTCCAATTCTGTGGTCATCAGGGGCTGCGTAGGCGTCTCACTGAAAACCGGAGAACCGGCAACAGGCCCAGCAGAGGCCTCGGAGTCTGGCTTGGTCCTAGGCTGACTGTCCTTATCCTTGCGTTTTTTATGCATGCCGGTCGTCGGCTGCTCCGACGGCATGATATAATTAAATTTCCTACCAAAGTAATGTCGTGCGAAGTCAAAATGGTGTTTGATAGTTCGTTTATTAAACCTAGCACAAAACTGACAACCTGTGACATCGTGGTCTGGGCCTAGGCAAGGAATACAATAAGAATGGAAGTCCTTATGAGGTATTTGCTTCCCACAAGAAATGCAATTGTTAACTTTTTCTGACATCGGACTGAGGCAAGAAAAGGTTCCCCAACGGGATACTTAGCTTTATTGAAGACTTCGGACTGAAATTCATTTCGGAAATCTCAGGTGTCGGCCGACCGGCACTTGCGAACTGCTTCTGCTTCGGGCACCACGCGGCAAGAAAGACTGGAGAAAATGGCGTTGGATGCCTCTTATATACCCCTGGCTCACTGACATCAGGGAAGAAGCGACAGCAACCGACGCCGGATCAAGACTTTGGAACTCTGGCCGACTGCGGGACCGCCTGATGGCAGGATAACCCAAGTGTGATGACTGCAGCAGGGTAACACATTGAACATCACTGCTGCCTATGCAGAATTGTTCAACTGTTCACATAAACCCAGTACAAGCATGTTAATAGCAGCAGAAAAGTAGCTGTACCCACCAAAAAGAAGTACAGAACTAACTCAAAAAACAAGCCACCCTGGTGGAATCACAGCATCAAAAAGGCTGTATAAGAGAAGGAAGAAAATCACTGCAAAAATTAGGATGTGCAGCACCCAGCAGGATAAAAGCATGCTCATCAAACTAAAACAAGTCAAAGACCAATAAAGTCTACTAAAGACAAATCTGAGGTAAAGTTTGCCTCCCAGGCCAAGGACAACCGCAAATCATTCTTTAGCTATGTCTGCAACCTCAATGCCAATGCACAATTGTGTGCAGAGCTCATTGCTTATAGTGCCCACTATACTGAGACAGAAGATATAACAAAGCTACTGGCCGACAAATTCAGCTCCAACTTTACCCTTCTCTCCCAGTCAACCTTCCCTCAGGAGATGCCATCAAATATAACTCTCCCTGCTATCGCTAGGAAACAGGTCCTTAATGTTCTCTCTAAAGCCAAAAGCAATGCATCAATGGGCCCAGACAATATCCCAGGATGCCTTCTAAATAGCATGAAGCATGACCTATCAAGCCCCCTGGAATTGCTGTTTAACTGTGTGCCTCACACATGGATAACAGCAACAGTCATCCCTCTGTACAAAGGTGGGCAATCTACAGACTCTAGAAACTACAGACCTATGATTCTCACTAGTCTCATATGCTAAACTCATGGAAAGAATTATCATGGAAATCATCAACAATGACATAGAAAACCTCCTGACAAATAACCCAGCACAATTTGGTTTCATCAAGGGGAGGTCATTTCTGAACAGCCTCTCCATCCATGTGACACAGAGTTCCTTCCTAACTGAATTCAAGTGGGTAAATGTAACCTGGTCAGTTGGATGGGGAACAGGAAATTCATCCCTGGTTTGGCACCTATGTCTTTAATGGACACAAGTAGCATGTAAACTGGTTCATCTCTCAGGCCCCTGCTTGTCAATATTTCATCTCCCAAGACCCTGCTGAAACTTATCAAGGGTACCAGAACTTGTCAGAGATTTGGGATGCATATCTACACTTAAAAATGCCCTTGTGGTTGTTAAACTAGTAACCCATAAACCTATGAAACTATAATAAACCAAAAAGATGCAACTTGCATTCACAACCTATTTATGCTTATGAGTTTCACCTTCATGGTACTTTACACTATCAACCATACAACTACATCACATTTGTAAAATATTTGCCTACATGGAAATAACACCTACCAAAATCTATACTACTGTTCTGCTTTCTCTGTATTTTACTCAAGCTAATCATCAGGTATAAGTACAACCTGTTACTGTGAACAATCTTTTAATAAATGATAATATTTGTAATTCTCAGTTATGAATAAGAACATCTATGTTTTACTCCATGAAGCTATCAGAAAGTAAACGTCCCACAGTACCAGCACATCCAGATGTAGTAATCAAAATCCAGGATCAAAAGCTATGTACTCATCCTACTCAGACAGCTGCACTTCAGGGACAATTTTGTTTAGTCCACACTCTCAGATGCAGTTGTCATAGCAAAATCTGCATTTTATACAAGCGTACTATGTTCAACAAACACACTACCTTACTGGCATATGGGTATATTCCCAAAGCTTACCCAACCAGGAAGGAGGAAGACTAAGGGTCCAGGAGCTCCTGGAGAACAGTCCTCAGGAGGCCTACTCTGGATCTAGAAAGAGAAAAGGAAATAAACAGCATGTTGGCCTTCCTAAAAGACTTTCTTCTGTCAAGGTAGTACCTGAGCTCCACATCCAAGATATGAAGTACCCTCTCTCCCATAGTCTGAAGATCTGGAAAGAGCATAGATTTTGAGACCACATTTAGCATAAAAAAGGATAACTCAACCCTATCCTTGTGTAAAATCAAGTAACGTTATCTCACCATGAGAGCTTGCAACTCAGTAACTTACCTTGCAGATGTCAGAACAATAAGCAAAACAGTTTTCCACTTTAAGAATGTGCGATTAGTGTGAAAGTCAAATTTTGAAGTACATAATGTAGGTCCCATGAAGAAAGAATTTGCTTGCTAGGGGATCTCATATGCAATACTCATTTTACCAACTGTTGTACCAAAAGGTAAGAAAGATGAGGATTGTACCAAAGAGAAGAAAGATGAGGATCCACTGGCAGACAAACAGAGATGCACCTTAATGGGCACTTATGATAAGCCATCCTGAAGTAGCTCACAAAATTTTTTTCAAAGCCAGAGGGATATTAACCTCAATGAATCCTCTGTTTCCATTTAGGTACCACTTAGAAAACTTCATCCATTTGTAAACATAAGATTTTCTAGTAGCAGGTTTTCTGGCCTCCTTTAACACCTGCTGCACATCCTCATGAAACAAGTGACTAAACAGAGTCAAAACTAAATTATTCAGGCTGTAAACTGAAGTTTCTCCAAGTCGGGGTGCACCAGTCACCCCGGTGACTATGTGAGCAGGTCCAGTGTGTAAGGAAGTTTGTGGTAATTGCCTCTGGACAATGCCATTAACAAGGAGAACCAAGACTGCCTGGGCCAACAGGGGGTCACCACAATGATCTTGGACATATCTCATTGAACTTTCAGAAGTACCTTGTGAAATAGTAAAAAGGGTGGAAAAGCATACAGGAACATTCCTGTTCAAAGGAGAATTACTCTGTCCTCCTAGCATAGCTGCAAGGATGTCTGGAACAGAATTTATCCAGCTGTCTGTTTTGAAAGGAGGTGAACACATCTATTTGAGGTGTTCCCCACATCTGGAGTAGATCCTGGACCACCGCCTTGAGCTTCCATTCATCTGGGTCTGCCCAAGGTCTGCTTAACCTTTCTGCCACAGTGTTCTGCTCTGACAGTAAGTATGGCAGACCTGAAGAGAAAGAAAATACTGAGAAGCTTGCTCCTAGGCTATCACTGCCAACTAGAGAGGCTAAGACCATGTACCCGCTTGTTTGTTGGGGTACCACATCACTATGGTGTTATCTGTAATCATTAGAAGAGGAGCTGGGGTCCAAACATGGTGAAGGAATTTCAGGACATGAATTACTGCCAACATCTCCTTGATACTGATGTGCTTCTCTGCATCCTTGGGCCCCCAAGTAGCTCGTACAAGCAATCCCATTAACACAGCTTCCTAAACGAAGTTGGATTAATCTTTCTGGATGGATTGTACCGGCACTAGAGGGGAG
Source organism: Protopterus annectens (assembly GCF_019279795.1). Taxonomy (NCBI): domain Eukaryota; kingdom Metazoa; phylum Chordata; order Ceratodontiformes; family Protopteridae; genus Protopterus; species Protopterus annectens. The sequence goes on along the minus strand of NC_056726.1, from coordinate 523,810,716 downwards.
AAAGGGAGCCCTGGATTGATAGTCAACTGTTCTCTCCACCTCTGTAACTCTCATTTGATGAAGGGCAGCAGTGTCAACTGGGGTTCAAGGGAATGAAGACGCCAGGTCCAACACTTTCAGACATAACACTGAATTTTGTGAAGATGGGGCAATGGTATCATGACAATCATGGCCAGAATCAGTCCAATAATGTTTAGGAACCCTCTCGCTGAAGTGACATTCCTCTTGAAGAATTGCAAAAACGCTGTCTGGTATGACAGGACCTTGTCTTTCAGCAGAAAGATCATTCTCTTGTTGCAGTTGAGCAAGCAACCCAGAAAGATAAGTGTTTGCAAAGGTGTCAGTCACCACTTTTGGAGGCTCAACTTGAACCCTAGATGGGCGAGTAAGGTCAAGACCTTCTGTAAAGATTCCAAACACCTGGACGCTGACTCTGCACAGATCAGCAAGTCGTCCAAGTATGGAAAGATGTAAACGTCTAGAGACTGGCAGTTGGGTACTACAGGAACAAGGCATTTGGTAAACACGTGTGGTGCAGTGGATAGCCCAAAGAGTGAACCAGACATGACAAATCACAGATATCTTCTGAAGCACTGAGCAATGGAGATATGATGATAGGCATCCTTCAAGTTCAGTGTCACCGTAAAGCACTTTCTGTAGGGAGAGATTTTGAACTTGGGGACCTTGACAAACATATTCAGGAAAGAAAGATTCAGCATAGGTCTCCATAACCACTTCTTTTTGGGAACCAATAAAATTCTGGAGTAGAAACCTTCTCATCCTTTCTGAAGGTGAGTCGGGTTCAATGAACTGAGTTCAGCATTTGCAGGAGAATAGGAGAGAATAACAAAGTCTGGTACAGTGGATGAGGGGAACCCCACTGAATGGAGGTGGGTGGCCTTTCAACTGTTATCTGTGACCCCTGCCAACAATGTTTTGTACTCATTTGTCACAGACCACTGATGGCCAGTCTGCCTTGTTGAGGACTAACTTGAGAGATGAGGCACCTGACAAGGGACTTAATAAAGATGGGTGACGCACCTTGGCACAGTCTTTTTTTTTTTAGAAAAGGAACCCTTCTTGTTTAGCTTGGTGGAATTGTCATCCTGCTATTTCCTTTTATTGCCATGGTTTTTGTTCAGCTGGGACTTCATGTTGTTAGGCCACCAAAAATGATATTGCTTAAAGGAGGAGAACTTGGGAAACAAACATTTTCAACACTCCTTGCATCAGTTTACCTCTGTCACCGCAGTTTTGGTGGATCTGATTAGCTGCTGTACCAAACACACAATCAGATTCAAGATATGCATTCAAAATCTCATTTTGTAACTCTTCAGAAAAAATTGGGAAGTGCAACCAAGCATAGCTCCTAATCGCCACATACAATCCTGCATTTCTAGAAATAGTATCAGTCTCCTCCAAGGTACAATCTTTCACATAAACACTGGTAGTTAAACACTTTAAAAGCTTCCATGCTGGACTAGCTTTTTTCCCTGAGATTCTATCCACTTGTCTAGTTTATACTGAGGGACTGGGTTAGAAGACATGGAATTAGCAAAGGTTGCTGGGGACACCAAAGCAGAATCTACAGGCAAAGTGACTTGGAGGCCAGGCAAGGCCAAGCATATCCTAAATTACTTTCACACTTTCTTAGGCAAAAATTCAATAAAGAGAGGGGAACTACAAGCTCTCATGAAGACATCCTCCAATTCTGGGATTAACAGAAATTAATAGAGAAAAGGACTCAACGTCTAGGGCCTCATGCAACAAGAGATTATAAACCCTATTAACCTTGGGGGCAGCAGAAGATAGCTTCCAGTTGAATACATTTCTAAATCTAGTCAACATCTGGGAAAAAAAAAAAAGATCTGTCTGGGTACCTGAACCTGTTCATCACCAGAGGGATCCTAATAATTCAAATGAGACACGTCAGAGTCATCAGACAAAGCATCTCCTTCAAAAATAGGATCCTTACCACACTGACAGGTGATTGAAATGCTGGTGCTACTCATAACCTGAGTACGCATCTTGCAATTATCTGCTTGCATAATGGATCTAGCCATAGCCATAATCTAAGGTGAAAAATTGTCAGACTGCTGTTCCACCATCTGATGGATCTTCTGTCTTGTACTGTGGAAAAAGGCAGCTGACCTCTTAATTCCCAACATCAACATTAGAAGTATGCTTAACAAAATTAACAAACTACATGTAGCTCTATCCCTTTCTTCCACAGATATTGTGCTCCTTATTGAAACATGGCTTAAGCACATAACAAAGACAATGAATTACTCTCACCAGGATATAATTTACTTAGAAAAGACTGCACATCCAAAAGAGGAGGCGGTGTTGCCCTGCTTTTTGAGAACAACCTTACAGCTGACCTTATTAACAAAATCATCCCTACTTTCAACAATGCTGAAACCCTGTTCGCAAAGGTAAAAATTAACCTGCATAAACAACTAACCATACTAGGCTCTTACATCCCTCCCGGGGACAATATAAATACACTAGAATCCATAACCCAATGGGCATTGAAATCCCACCCCGATGAAGCACTAATATTAGGTGATTTCAATATTAACTGGACTTAAATAAATTCACCCCTCCCCAATGCTCATATAAACCTACATGGTTTCACTCAGATCATCCAAATCCCAACTGAAATTGACAAAGCTATAAAAAAGGAATCCATTTTAGACTGGGTCATCACTAATTACCCATCCATGACACAATACTCTGGCACATTACCCGACACCCTAAGTGATACCTTCCTACTTTTCTACTAAGACAATAAATCAAACCCACTAAACCCACTAAAAATGGCCCCTTCAAACAAATATGCTACAAAAAAATGTTTAGAGCGGAAGACCTAATAACAACCCTAAACCACTGTAACTCATCCCACCTATTTAGCCTCCCCTAGACAAGGCAGTAGACCACTTTAACACATTTCTGAAATTACTTAACCAACTTGCCCCCCAAGAACAATTCAAATAAAGTCCAACTCTGCCCCCTGGCTCACCAATTGTACCAGACTCCTACTAAAACAAAGGGACAAAGCATGGGACACTTGGCATGACAACAAAACTAATACTAACAGGCAACACATTCTTGAACTAAGAAATAAAGCAAAAAAAAAACAAATAAGAACAGATACAAAAAAACATTACTCCAATATACAAACTAAGCACAAAGCTAACCCTCAAAAATTCTGGGCTGTCATAAATAAAATTCACCAAACAGGTAAAACTGGTACCCCAACACCAAACACTGACACATCTATAAGTAACCCTGCAACACAATTCAATGAATATTTTAACAACTCCATTTTAAAACTATCATTGAATTCTTCATCCACAACCCTCCCACACTTACCAAGCTCCCCTTCCAACCAAAACTATTCCTCCTTCCAACCAGTTCAGACCAGTACAATTCTCAGATACCTGTCCAAACTAAAACCCACTACTTTGACCGCTAATAAACTCCCAGCAGAATATCTCCAAATCACTGCCAAAGCTATCGCATACCCTGTCTCTATAATCATAAATAGGTCAATCTCTGAGCAAGAAGTCGCAATCCTCTGGAAAATCTCGCATATAATACCCCTGCACAAAGGTGGAAACTCAACTGAATTACCCAACTACCGCCTGATAGCAATATTATGCATACATTCCCAAATACTAAAATATCTTCTCTCTAACAATATCCTGGACAGAAAACTCAACGTGGTTTTCGACCTGGCTACAGCACCACCACTGCCCTTATTAGTTTCACCAATCATGTTAATCAACAGCAAAATGCAGGCAATCTGGTATCAACTGTCTTTTTAGACCTCTCAAAAGCATTTGATACAGTCTCCCATAGCAAAGTATTGACTGTTCTCTCAGAAGTTAAACTAAATAACTCTGTACTCCTATGGTTTAAAGACTATCTTTTTAAATTATAACAGGCTGTTAAGTGGCAGAACAATCTATCTCCTCTTCTCCCCGTCACACTAGGTGTGCCACAAGGCTCTATACTTGGTCTCCTGCTCTTCACAATATTCACAAGCAACCACTTTAAAGCAACCCTTCATGCAAACTTAGTACAATACTCTGAGGACTCTGCCCTAATCTGTTCCACCCCCTCTCTCCAACTTCAACAGAAAATAACCCAAGAATCATATGCTACAACTGAAACCTGGTTAGCAGACTCCCAATTAATACTCAACCCCAAAAACCCAGCTTATAATTTTTCATCCATCCAAAGCTATAGACCCCATTCCCCTTTTCACAATTATCTCAGACATCACCCATATCACAGCGGTTGCACATACCAGGCTAATAGGTATTATCATTGACCAAAATATGAAATTTGACAAGCACATAGCTCAAACAATAACTAAAGTGCACAAAAAAATAGGTACCCTCTACAGCTGTAAAAACTACCTGATCCCCAATAGTAGAACTACCATAGCAAAAATCCCACTTACTCTCCACACTACTCTATGCTTCTCCCATCCTAGTTAACCTAAATAAAGGCGATCTAAAGAAACTATCCATTTGTTATAACAAGATAGCTAAATTCGCTACTGACTCTTCCTACAGATCTCACCATTGTCTAGCCCTTCACAAACTGTCCTGGATGGAATTACCTAACTTACAGTCAGTTAAGGTCCACCAATATAGGACTGGTGGAAGTATCCAAAAGTAAACGGGATCCGTACAGATCCCCGATGGCACTTTCTGCCGAAGAAGAAATCACTGAACATACATAACCGAAATTGCTGTTCACCAAAGCAGCACTTTCGGTTATGTATGCTGGTTGTGCCGGTTGCACTATGGTGCGGTTAAGGGAGAATTCCCTTTTCCCCACTGTAGTGCGACCTCAGAGTGAGAATATAAAAGTAGGGGGGCATAGCCCCCCACATGGGGGGTGCAGGGGGGCTTGCCCCCCTGCATAAAAGAAGATTTTTTTTTTTTTTGAACGGACTTTAACGAAAGAGCTTTTTCGGTGAAAGTGCTTTCATTAAAGTGCATTCGGTTATTGCGGATTCGGACTATTGAACTTTCATTCAATAGTCCTAGATCCAAGTACACATAACTCAGGTGATCCCCTATACTTTTGTACGATCTCAAAAATGTGGAACTCCCTCCCACTTGAAATCAGGGTACAGACAACCAAATACACTTTCAAAAATCAGTTAAAATCCTATCTCACCAAGTCTTGGCTATGTACATGCTCTGACCCAGGCTAACTCCTTTAGACCAACCTAGCCCCATTAACCCTCTATATATCTGTTATAAGGTCTTCCTATAACTTCAAAACCCATATAATTCCCTGTAATACAAACTGTACCAATGTTTATGAACTATGTATTAAATATTTTAGCTTAACACTGCTATGTTTTAACAATTTTCTCATGTCTTCACTTTACTACTAATACTCCTATGAGAATGTCTGACAAAATTATTAGCTTCTTTACTAAATTGTTGTAAGCTTTTTTCTTTGGACTGACATTTTGTACTGTTATATGTTTCATGGAATGTCATACTGTATGGAGCTTTTCTCCCCAGGCCTCTGCTGAAAACAAGCAACCCTGCCCAGTCGGACTTCCCCGGTAAACAAATGTAAAATAAATAATAAATAAATAAACAATTTCAGTACTTCAGCACTAAGCACAATAAACACACAGATCCTTGATATAAATAAGTACAGGCTATTTTCAGCCTAAAATGCATAGAAATAGCTCCAAATAGCCTTTGACCCAGGAGTTAATTATAATATTAAGTAAAATTCCTGTCAGAAATGTCTCACAAACAAAATGGCACCAAAATTGCGATTTAAATGAGAAACTGGTTTAAAATGTTGTAAATCCAGTTAATCACATAAAATAATAATTAAACAAACCCTTAGACAAGGAATTAAACACAAATTTAAGAAAACCTCCTGTCAGAAATACTTCAAAAACAAAATGGCACCCAAACTGTGACTTAAACAAAAACATTGTTTAACATACTATAAATGTGTTCTATGATCACAGATAATTATAGTCCCAAAGAAAAAACTGCAAAAATAGCAAGTTTTCCTGTCAAAACTTTTACAAGAAACTTTTAATCCATGGAAATAACAGGCACAATAGCAGTTCTAACTGTATAAGGTAATGACAAGAACTGCACTGAAATGGCCTTAGTGTAGAAACTCAGTTCAACTTTCAGAAACAGACATAAAACAGTTTAAAAGGATTTAAAAAACCCACAGAAACTTAGAAAGAGCTTAAAATAAACAGTATAGGACTTGTACTCTTAAGCACACTAAAGAATAACTCAATTTTCACAAGAAAAATATGCAAATCAGCATATAGGAGAAGGCAAAGGGAGAAAATAAAACCCCACAGGAGTTTCTTTTCCGAGCTCTGCGGCTGATATCAGCCAGAGAGAGAGAAGCAATAACCCAAGAGATCTTTCTCTAACTTTGGCACATGAAAACTAAAAGTGTCCTGTCTGTAAGCGCGAGGAGTTGTCCTGGTCCTGCAAGTGATTGGTCCTTAACCCTCATAGGCAGAAGTTTAGAGCTTTGAAAAATTGCCGGGGGGGGGGGGGTAGCAGGGCACTACTACCTACAAGCCAGCATACCACACTCAGCCATACCTGATTTTGTGGCAAGTCCCTGATTTTGACTCAAATTTTAGCTCTGTCCCTCTTAATCCCTTCTAAAACTGGTGACTTTTCGAGAAAAGCTAATGAATTACACTTAATTCGAGTTACAGACTTCTTTAACTTCAAAAATGCATATTAACTCACGTTCACTTATACTGTCAATGTTTCAAGTTAAAAGTATTAATATTATAGACATGTCCCTGATCTTATTGAGATTAGACCCTGATTTGTTGTGAGCTATGTACTCCAGTAAGGCACTGCACTTGTTAAACATTCAGTTGTCACTGTAAATTCTTGAAGGATAATGAAGAATAAGAAGTTATGTACCTACCATAACATTCCATGTTAGCTGTCTTCTTCTCGCCTTCTTTCTTGCTGGATGGGTTCGGAGCCGATCCTCGGCTCCAACTCGGCCAATACTAAAGCTCGAGAGCTAATTCCACTGGCTCGAGGCTCCCCCATATCCCACAATGCTAGGCGGTAACTCCTCAGATCTCGTTTGAAAGCTAGGCCAAGCAAGAAAAACTCCATAACATGGAGAAGGGTAACCCACCTCTATAGGGCTGACTGTGAGGTGTCCTAAACCTAACAGAGGAAAAATATAGAGGTGGTAGAGCGTGGGAGAAAAGGATTGAAAGGTCACAAGACAATCTCCTCTAGGTCTGTCCAGGCTAGGGGGAAGGAGGGTGGGACGCAAGAAAGAAGGCGAGAAGAAGACAACTAACATGGAACGTTATGGTAGGTACATAACTTCTTAATGTTAAGTTGTCTATCTCGCCTTCATTCTTGCTGGATGGGACCGCGTCCCTAGCACCTTGTCCCGGGTGGCCTATCGGAACAGACTCTTGGGAACAGTGGAACCAAAGTTGGCACAGTCTCTGGAGGCTATGTCCAACTTGTAATGAGAAATGAAGGTATGATGGAAAGCCCAGGTGGCTGCTGAGCAAATAGAATCAATAGGATGCCTATCCTGAAAAGCTATGGATGTGGCTAAGGCCCTAGTAGAGTGAGCTCTAGGCTTTGAGGGCAACTGTTGGTGCCTGATCTCATAAATAAAGGTAATCGTAGAAGTAAGCCATCTAGAAAGTGACACTTTAGTGACTGGAAGGCCCATCTTGCCTTTCGCATATGAAATAAACAGTTGGTCTGATTTTCTAAACTGTTTAGTCCTGTCTAAATAATACCTAAGTTGGCGATGAACATCTTAACAGTGCAGTTTCTGTTCTGACCTGTTGCCATAGTTGGGGAAAAAACTGGGAGATCAATAGTTTGATTCAGATTTGCTTGAGAGGACACTTTGGGCAAAAAGGATGGATTGGTACGCAAGGATACTCTATCTTTGTGAAAAAGTAAATACGGGGGACGACAGCATAGAGCATGGAGTTCCGATACCCTTCTAGCTGAAGTGATGGCTATTAGAAAAAGTGTTTTCCAAGACAACAACTTCATAGAACATGAAGCCGCAGGTTCAAAGGGGGGTAGAATCAATGATGCTAGAACCAAGTTCAGATCCCATGGAGGAGGTGGATCCTTGATAGGGGGCTTAAGAAGAAAGACTCCTTTCAAAAAGGCTTTATAGAGTTTGTGAGACATAATAGTAGACTCTGACACACCCACATGAAAATTAGATATAGCCGCCAATTGAACTCTGATAGTAGGAGAAGAGACTGCTTGGAAAAGTTCAGCTAGGAAATCCAGAATGGACTGAATAGGTGCAGTAAAAGGATCTATTTCCCTGGACGCTGCCCAGAAGGAGAAACGTTTCCATTTGCTGCTATAAATCTTCCGGGTAGAAGACTTATGAGAAGCTATCAAAATATCTCTAACTGAGTGAGATATTAAGGGAAGCCTGGCTAAGGTTGGAATTGGAGGAACCACGCTGTGAGGTTCAGAGAAGAAAGGGATTGGTGCAGCTGACCTGATTGATGGGTCAAGAGATCTGGAACTGGGTCCAGATGCCATGGTTGCACCAAAAGGTAACGGTGAAGAAAGGGAAACCAAACCTGTCGAGGCCAATAAGGGGCAATGAGGATCATTGAGGCCTTCAGAGCGATGGTTTTCCGAATCAGCTGAGGTATCAGTGGGAAGGGGGGAAAGGCATACAGGAGTCCCGGAGGCCAATCGTGAACTAGAGCGTCCCTGATGGGATGACCTGGTAGGGGAAAGAGGGTGAAGAAATCGGGACACTTGCTGTTTTGGGGAGTGGCAAAATAATCGCAGCAAGGTTGGCCCCAAGTTCGAAAAACTTCTTCCAACACTGATTTCTTCAGAGACCACTCGTGAGGCATGAGAATTGCTCTGCTCAATCTGTCTGCTATCACACTGGACTTGCCGGGAATGTGCGTTGCTATCAGGAAGCACTGAAAAGAGATCGCCCATTGCCACAGTCTGAGTGCTTCTCGACATAAGGGGTAAGATTTGGTCCCGCCTTGCTTGTTGATGTACCACACTACGGACATATTGTCCGTCTGAATTGCTATAGTTCCCTTGGGAAGAGAGTCCTGAAGGGCTTGCAACGCTAAAAGCACTGCTCTCCTCTCTAGAACATTTATGTGCAAGTGGCACTCGATCAGCTGCCACGTGCCCTGGACTGTCCTGCCCTGGTAATGCCCCCCCCCCCACCCGATCAGGGAGGCGTCCGTTGTCAGAGTTGCAGCCGGGGGCAGGGGAATGAAAGGTCTCCCTAGAAGAAGTTGGGGAGATGTGACCCACCAGGAAAGATGATTCCTGCATGACTGAGTTATGCTGATAGTGTGGGACATTGGCAGAAGTTGAAAAGACCACTGAGTGAAAAGCATCCACTGAAGAATCCTCATGTGGAAGCGGGCTAAGGGGAGGTGGGGAATAGCCGCCACCATAATCCCTAGGACTTTCAACACCAGTCTGACCTTGACCCTGTTGTGTCATAATAGAAGAAAAACCCGCTTGTGAATGTCTGCTACTCTTTGTTCCGTGAGTCTGGCTAACAGACTGACTGTCTAATCTTGTGCCTATAAAGGTAATAGACTGACAAGGCGACAAGACAGACTTTTCGTAATTTACAGAGATGCCTAGAGTCTGACAGGTTCATAAAGTGTAGTCTCTGGCTAAGAGAAGTAGATGCCTGGTGGTGGCAGTCAGGAGCCAGTCGTCTAAGTACAGAAACACCTGGAATCCCTGGCCCCTCAAAAGAGCGCACCACTGCCATGCATTTGGTGAACACCGGGGGCTGTAGTGAGACCAAAGGGCAGGGCCCTGAACTGAAAATGACTGGCTTCTAGCCTGAAGCGGAGAAATCTCCTGGATCGTCTGTTCATCTTGATGTGATAGTACGCATCCTGGAGATCTATGGAGCAGATCCAGTTGTCCTGACCCAGAAAGGGCAGGATGGACTGCAGCGTGACCATCCGAAATTTTGTTTTCTTGACAAACTTGTTCAAGTTGCTGAGATCCAAAATGGGTCTCCAGTCCCCTGTCTTCTTTGGAACCAAAAAGAATTTGGAGTAGATTCCGGATCCTTGTTGGTCTGCTGGAACTGGTTGAATGGCTCTTTTTGCTAGCAGCTTTGAAATTTCTAGTGCTGCTTGCTCCCTTTGACTGGGTGGAACGTCTGGAAGGGAGTTTCTGGATTGTTTTGGGATGTGAATGAATGGAATTCTGTAGCCTTCGGATATGATAGACTGTACCCACTTGTCTTGAGTAAGGGAAAGCCAGGCTTTTGGGTACAGAGATAATCTTCCCCGGACTGCCTCCGAAGGTGGACAGTCGGGCAGCCCCTCAGGGGTGCTGAAAGGGTTTGTCAGAGAAGGTTTCTCGACTACCCTGATTATGCGGGCCCCCTCTGCCTCTAGGGGCGCCTATTATTATTGTTCCCCTCTGCCCTCTAGAGGGGAAACGACTCTGTGCGTCCGTAAGACTCCTGTGGTTGTTTGCGGAACCACATCTTCCCCCTTCTGACCCTTGGGGTAATGTCTAGAAGGGGTAGAAAAACGGACTCCGACGGCAGAAAGAGTCTTACCTTCTACCTCGCACCTTGTCAGAGTATCCTTCACTTGTGGACCAAAGAGAGATGATCCATCAAAAGGGGAGTTAGTGAAGGACACCTTGAAAGGGTCCGCAAAGCTACATAGCCGCATCCAGGCATGGCGGCGTAAGGCCACCCCTGTACCTGCGGCCCTGCTCGCTCCATCAGCCACGTACGAAATCAGGCGCATGGAGGAGTTAACTACTGAGTTAAGGGTAGCCAGCTGGGAGTTCATCCTATCTTGAAACCCCACAGCTGATGGGTCCTTCAAGACTTCACTCATATCCTTGAGCAAGTCCCTTTGGAGACGAGTGAAATGACACAGGTAATTCAGCGAATGCATAGAAAAGGTCGCTGATGAGAACATCTGCTTACTGTACCTGTCCATGGTCCTAGATTCCTTATTAGGAGGATGAACAGGTACTGAAGGATCCGCTAGTTCCTTCTTGGTGGCTGCAGCCACCACCATGGCATCCACAGAGACACCTTTGGACAAAAACTCCTTGTCTTTGGGGGCAGTGATAAATTTGGCTGGCCTCCTAGGGGTGGGTTCCACCGAGTCAGGAGCCACCCAAGCCTTCCTCGCCACCACTTCCATGAGGGGGTCAAAGGGAGGGGACACCCAGGAGGAGGAAGGTCGAGAACCAAACGCCTCAAGGTACACTGATTCGTCCTCTGAAGGGTTAAGGGCTGGCCAATTCCCCCTCTGTTTCAAGATTTCTAGTATGTCTGCAAAGGAGACATCTTCAGAGGGGAACGAGGGAACCCTCAGAATCCTCCAAATCAGTGTCAGAGGTGACAGACTCAGGGAGTCAATGTGCTTCCTCTTGCACTGTCTCTTCCTAGGGGTTCTCCTGCAAGGTCAGGAGAGGCCTCGGAAGAGGAGGAAATTCCACTGGGGATACTTGAGGTGCAGATTCTCTACGGTCCGAAGCAAGGGGGTGAGAAGAAATCACCGCAGGCACTGTGGAGGGAGGGGCTGACGTAGCCGACTGCGTAGTAGAACCAGGTTCTAACACGCTCCGCATGACCTCAAAGGCACCCCTGTCAGGCAGGGCCAGATGTCTCTGCTCCGAGGAGCCAAAAACCTCGCACGGCACCGACAGGGATGGCTACGAAGTCGATGTCGGAGACGAACTAACCAGCGACGAAGCACAGAGAGGGAGAGCGGGGTCAGACAGGAGTCCGATGCCAATCGCCCCCTCGGAGCCGACAAGGGAAGTCCGGTGTCGAGATCCCTCCAAGGAGGAAATCGGAGCAGATGACGGCGCCGAAAGGAAAGGTATCGGTTCCGACGCTCCCACAGTCTCGGCTCCGAGCAGCACCGGCTCCGAACTCAAGAGAGTCGGAGGAGGAATATCTAATGGAACAGGGGTAGCCATCAACTGTTGAGTCGGGCTGTGTAACATCTGGGCCAGTACCTCGGACTTAAGAAGTCTACTCACCACCCTCTGCAAATCATGGTCCGAAAGTCTGGAGGACCTAGAGGAGTGTGACCTATGGCTCCATTCAGACAAGAGCGGTGATGCTGGAGCCGAATGAACGGAGCCGATAGAAGGAGACCTGGATCTCTTTCTAGTAGTCGGTTCCGACAAGGGTATCGGAACCGACTTCGACTTGTCTGTTTCGGCTCCAGCCGGAGCCGAGGACACGGTGTGTGTGGCAGGTCTAGAATCATCGGCTCCGGCCGGAGCCGATGTCTGAACCGTATGAACGGTCTTTGAACCTCCGGAGGACGGCTCAGACACTGGAGCCGACTGCCTGGAGGGCTTAGAAGGTTTCCCCGACAGAGACTGGGTCGGGGGACCCTCGGGCTTCAATAAGCCCCTTAAGATTAATTTGTTTTTACGTTCCTGCAGGACTCTAGGGCTGAAACCGTGACAGACAGCACAAGAGTCCTGCAGGTGTAAAGGTCCCAGGCAATACACACAAGAAGTGTGACCGTCTGTCAGAGACATCTTCTGACAGCATGAGTCACACCTCTTAAAGCCTGAGACCTTCGATTCTTTAGACATATCTAAAGAGACAACACTAGTGCAATCACTCACACAACACACAGATTACACTAAAAATTAAAATAAACTAACTAAAATTAACAAAGATCCTGACAGAAAAAAACACTCTCACTCCAACTACTAGGAGGGGTGGGAAGGGGCCTAAGGGAAATAACCCTTGGAAAAAATTTTTGGAAAGGGAAGATATCTGTAAGGGAGTGCTAACAAACTAACTAATTACTATCGAAAAACTAACTTAAAGGGGGGTCTAAGATTGCTAGAACTTTAGAAATTTAACTAACCTGCAGAGCCGGTTGGAAAAGCACCTCGTCAGCTAAGCGGCAAACAAGATCTGAGGAGTTACCGCCTAGCATTGTGGGATATGGGGGAGCCTCGAGCCGGTGGAATTAGCTCTCGAGCTTTAGTATTGGCCGAGTCGGAGCCGAGGATCGGCTCCGAACCCATCCAGCAAGAATGAAGGCGAGATAGACAACTTAACATTGAATGCTTTCTTTTTTAGCAAGTGTCCTCCTTTCACTAAATCTATGTCTTAAAAAGCATATTAATGCAGTGATATAGAACCATACAGAATTAATCTTTTTTGTGCCACTGCTCTCTCTCTCTCTCTCAGTCTCTACTGTATTCATATAAAACTCTGCTACTACAGCTCTTGCAGAAAAGCTACTTTGTAACAATTTCATTATCCACATGTATGCTAAATTATACTATCTACTGCACTCAAATGTAAGCTGTTAAAATTCTCTATGGTGGCCCTGTACAGAATTTATATATTTCATGATCAAGCTATGTGAAGTTTTATGTATTAACAATGCATTTTTCATGCGTAATGTTTAAATATTTCTTCATCAAATAATATTACGTTTTATGCATTATGCATCTTTTAAACATTCAAAATTGTGTGCTGCTTAGGTGCCCGGATCATGGCTGAACAGAGTCTCAGGACCAGGCCACTTAGCTAATCAACAAAAATAAAATAAATAAATAAACAAACCTTGTACAACCAGACATATAAACAACTTCAAGGAGCTACTGTTAGAGAATGGGTTTATATGAATATAAATTCATGCATACAAATATAAATACATTTTCATCTTTTACACACCATGTCACCTCTCGTCTAAAAGTGATCCTCAACGAACAAAACATTTATTACTCTTCACATGCAAGAGCAGTTTTGTACATTGTAAAAATAATAATAATAATAAAAAAACTATAATCTGCAATGTATAAATCTAGCTTTTGAAACCATTTATGTTAAATAACATATCAAGTGGTGTTGGTCACATGGTCTTCCTGAATAAATAGCAGTTTCACTTTCACATGAGTTCACAGCTATAGGGATAAATGTTTCCAAAACCAAAGAATCTCTGCAGACACTGCAAAACTTGTTTCATTATTTTCGAATGCCACTTCCACATTTATTCCACACTCAAAATAATGTTAACAAGCCTCTGTGATGCTTTAATTTCAACACAAAGGGTAATTCATCTTCCAGAAGCATCTCTTGTCCCCAGATTATGTCCTTCACTTTATAGACAGGATTACCATCAGGTCTCTGATACTAGTCAACATGACATCCATCCTGAGTGAATGCTGACATTCATTTTTTAAAACACCTTTATTAAATTATCACCTAAGGCATTAACACATAAATCTTCACATTCATTTTGAGAACAATAACTAGCTGGTTATGATCAAACAAATCCAGATCTAATTTTTTGCAGTGCATAAACTGATGTGATTATGCTCCAAAAACAGTTAAATAGCATCTTCATTCAGTGCTACCATAGTGCGATTCCCAACCTTAACATCACTTAGTAGGATGCTTAACAACTGTTGAGCACCCTCAATGTGACAGTGGTATACAGTAAACACTAGCAGCATAAAATGAAACCGCTTCATTTTACCTCCATTTCTGCCTACTGTCTTCCTCATTAACTACTTTGAAACAAACTGCTTCGCTTAGACACAGAATGTGTAAGGACATAATCCACTTCCCCACAGCTTTACCGCCTCTCAAAGTTTGCCTTTTTGTATGTCAGTGAGAAGCATGATACAGCTTTTAAAAGTTGCTTTAGGTTCTCCCCGTTGTTTTCTGGTAGCCTCAATGTAAGCTGTAGCATGAGATTAGAGAATACAGCTCTGTAAACTGTAGCATGAGATTAGAGAATACAGCTCTGAACAATGCAAATATAATAAAACTTATGTAACTCTCAGATGTCAGAGAAGTACACAAGAAGGTTGCATTTTTCCAGATTTTTGAGCATAATCAATGTACTCTACATACTAAAAAAGACGTTATGGACTTTTTCAACACTGGAAATGTGCATAAAAATTTATTTTAGCTGGTTTTGAAGCCTTATCAGCCCTCTCCATGGACTACAGTATTAATAGCCTCTGAAAGATCAAGTGAATGGAAGTACATGTGACTACTTTTGTTCTGAAAATGGAACAGTAAATAACATAAGTGATAAATAAAACAACACCAAAGTATATTTCTAACTTCAATAAGCGGGTAAAATAATTTTATTTAAAACAGAAAAATCACATCAGTGTGCATTTCAAATACTTCTGAGCTAGATGTACAGCAGGGAAGCATCCGTTAATCTTGAAATAAAAGTGCAACATACAGAATATATAAGGGAAGAAGCAGGCTCCACCGCCATTGCAGCATTACTGAATTGTAAAGTTATTTAAGATAATGTCAGATTTCAAGAACAGTGCGAATTTTAATTGTAAGAAGCAAGATTTGTCCCAAGTAAAATGACTGGTTATGAAATCATGACACAGGAAGAACTCATTCTCTGATTTTCCCTTCATCACTGACCTTAAAGGTTATTAATAAATACTGCTAGTTCAACACCATCTGTAAAACAAAAGCTATAGTTAAAAGGGAAGAGCAGTATAACTGTACGATCCCTACCTTGCTGTCTCATGTGTTAAATCTGTCACCTCAGTTTCTTGCTCCAATTATCCCATTTGTAATGAGAAATGAAGGTGTGAGGCGTGAGACAAGTGGCCACAGCAAAAGTGTCATCTACAGACATCCTTACACAGAAGGCTGATGAGGTAGCAACTGACTTAAGAGAGTGAGCCAGATGCAGATGAGACAACTCCAAGTTCCTGAGAGAACAAACAGTGAAAATACAGTTTGAAATCCATTTGGAAATTGTAACCTTAGACACTGCTTGACCGAGTCTGTTCAGAGAGAAAGCTACAAACAACTGATCAGATTTCCTGAAAGATTTAGTCCTGTGCAACTAAAATCTTAACTGTCTACGTACATCCAGAGTATGGAAGAGATAGTCGCCTTTGTTAGAATGATTTGGAAAAAAGACAGGTAACCGAATAGACTGGTTGATATTATTTTCAGTGGCCACCTTGGGCATGAAGGAAGAATTAGTTCTCAAGGCCATCCATCTTTGTGAAAAATTACATATGGCAGCTTGTATGAAAAAGCCTGTAATTTGGAGACCCTCTTAGCCGAAGTTATGGCCACAAGAAAGGTTATCTTCCAGGACAGGAACTTAATATCACAGGAATGAGCCAGCTCAAATGGGCTTTGAGTGAGAGAGTACAACATCATAGTCAAATCCCAAGGGGAAGAAGGATCTTTAACAGGGGGATGGAGGAGAAAAACATTTTTCATGAAGGCCTTGCATAGTCTCAAGGAAAAGATAGGCTGCCAATTAGCATGAAAATTAGAAATGGCTGACAACTGCAGCTTTATGGTAGAGAAACTGGCACTTTCTTGATAAAGGGATGATAAAAACAGAAGAATATCCAAAACTGGAGCACAGAAGGGGTTGAAATTTCTTTCAGTAGCACAAAAGGAAAAATGTTTCCACTTCCTGTTGTACAGTTTTTGAGCTGACAGTTTCTGAAAGGCAAGAATAATTTTCTTAACAAAGGAAGCCAGCATGGACTCTCTTAGTTTCACAAGAAGTGGAGAAACCATGCGGTTAGACAAAAGGATCGAAGGTTCGGTGTTTTCAGTTCCAAGGAATGAGAGATAAGATCCTGCATGGGATCTAGTATCCACTGAGGATCCTTCAGATGAGACTGTAGGAAGAAAATCACACCTGGTCAGCCAGAAAGGGGCAATTAGAATCATGGAACACTTCAGTCTGTGGGCTTTTTGTAGTACCTTGGGGATCAATGGGATTGGTGGATATGCATAAAGGAGACCTGGAGGCCAATCTTGGATGACAGCGTCCCTCAGGGACTGCCCCTCTGGGGGATCAGCACAAAGTACCTGCTGCATTTGTTGTTCTTTGGGGATGCAAAGAGGTCGCAGCAAGACAGACCCCATTACTGTATTGCACAACTCAACCTACATTTTCAATAGACACAGAAAGATATGTTCCCTCATTCTCAAGGATCTATATAGAAGTCAGAGCATCCAAGCTTGCAACAAGATTTTTTTTCTGACACTATTTTTTTAAATATCTATTTTAGTCAATTGGAAAGAAATGTATTTTGCCTCCTCTACTAGTCATAAATTATTATTAAAGCACTGTATTTATCAGTAACTGATTATTTCCTGATGAAGGGCTCAGAAACTAGAGGCCTGAGTAACTGTACTGCAAAAACCTTTGTTGGTCTTATAAAATAAATAGCATCACCTTGGTATTCCAGTGCTTTCTGTCAGTGTACCAACACATCACCTCTCTCTCTCAATCTCTCTCTTTTGCCACAGAGGACCAATGTATGCAAATCATACAGCATTAATGCCCCATTTGGGGCTGGGTTGTGGCTGAAATGACAGTCTTCTCCTGGTCCAGCTCAAATACTTGGTTAACAAATGAATGAATGAATAAATTAAATAAGAATAAATAAAGCTCACATAATCCACATGTGGATTTAATTAACAAAGCCATAAATATAAGCAAATTTAGAATATTGTTTTGGGCAATAGCCAGCCAAGATTCCAGAAGCAAGAAAGTCAGCATTCATTACATGATACCAAGTTTTGTCAATCCACTAACACAGCTACATGGTTTCATTCAAATTCTTATCTATAAAAGGCCATATACCCAAACATCTAATAACCAGGCCAACTACTATACATGATTCAGACTATGTGTCAGCATTCAGACAAATAGCTATTCTAATATCTACCAAATATTTTTTTCTTTTATTTACATTAAAACAGTGGTTACTTTCTCAACTCTAGAAATCAAGAATAATTTGGTCTTTACTTAATGAGCATTAAAACTTGAGTAATACAGTACATCATCTCTACATTATAGGAGTTTGATTCAACCACAATGATGCCACATGTTTTTAACAAAAAATACAAAAAAATAGAAAGTACAGTTGTGTACACTTACCATAAATGTAGATGTTCGACTGTATTCACTGTTGCAGTCATCACATTTGGGTTATCTGCTTGCAGTAGCCCTCAGTCGACCTGATTAACAAAGTCTTGGGTCCTGCATCGGTTGCTGTCCCATCTTCCGTGACGATAGGTCGTCAGGGGTATAAAACATGCAGCAGATGCCATTACATCAGTTTTTCTTGCCTCAGATGTCAGGTGCCCCCTAATGGGAAGCAATTAAATCTATAAATATACAAGGGTATACCTCCAACAAAAAAAGGAAATACACCAAAAAGCTTTTGAGTATAGTAAAGGAGAGTAGAAGTATAGCTAAAAGAAGTAAGGGGGCTGCAGGGAGGATAACCAGAACTGCAACAGTGAAAACACTCGAACATCTACATTTATGGTAAGTGTACACAACTGTACTATGTTCTTCGTGTTTCACATTTGCAGTGATCACATTTGGGTAGATTCCCAAAGCTAAGGTTGAGAGGAGGAATTTAGATAGCATTAGGACCAACTACAAGGCCCTGCAAGACTGCAGTGGCAAAACCAGCTCTGGATTTAGAGAAAATTGGCAGATGGTAATGCTTGGTGAAAGTATGTACAGAACTCCAGGTAGCAGCTTCCAGGATGTCCCTGGTAGTAATGCCTCTGAGAAAGGCTATAGAGGTAGACGCAGCCCTGGTTGAGTGGGGTCTAATCCCCTGTGGGGTAGGTTTTCCATGGTGCTTGTAGCAGAAATGAATGCAATGACCTACCCATTTGGAAATGGTTTGCTTTGAAATAGCCTTCCCCTCTGCCCCTGCAGCAAATGCCACCAGCAGTTGGTCAGATTTCCTTTGAGATTTAGTCCTGTCCAAGTAGAATCTAAGTTGTCTGTGCACATCTAAGGAGTGAAGTATCCATTCCCCTTTGTTCTGTGGATTAGGAAAGAAGGTTGGCAAATGAATGGACTGATTGAGGGCCACACTGGAGACCACCTTGGGCATGAAGGATGGATTGGTCCTGAGAGACACCCTGTCTGCATGAAAGATGATGAAAGGCTCCCCTGCCATGAGGGCCTGTAATTCAGATACCCTTCTTGCTGAAGTGATTGCTAAAAGGAAAGCTGTTTTCCAAGAAAGGAATTTTAAGTATGCAGTAGCAGGTGGCTCGAAGGGAGGAAGAGTGAGTTTTTCCAATACAAAGTTAAGGTCCCAGGCTGGAGCTGGAGCTCTCCTCGGTGGTCGTAAATTTTTGGCCCCTCTGAGGAACTGCTTGAGCAGTGGATGAGTGAAGAGGGGAGGTTCTGTGCTATAATGAGCTGAAACGGCTGAGGCGTGAATTTTGATGGAGGAGAAAGTGAGGCCCTTGTGAAGCTTCTCAGTTAAGTATTGTAAAATCTTTAGTAAATTGGACACTGCTGTGCTCATCCCTTGAGATTGGTTCCAGGCACAGAATCTTTTCCATTTTTCAGCATAAGAATTTCTAGTACTAGTTCTCCTTGCCTCTAACATAATATCCATCACTGGTTTACTGAGGGTTGGTAAAGGAGAGATTAGGTAAATAGCCAGGCTGCTAGGTTCAGTGTTTGAAGCTGAGGGTGCAGGATCTAGTTCGCCTGCTGAGACAATAGGGTAGGAGTCTGAGGCAGGTGCCATGGGGCCAACAGTGACACACTGCACAAGAGGGGGTACCAGTGTTGGCGTGGCCAGTCTGGTGCAACCAAAATAATCCTTGGTTTGTCTTGTTTGATCTTTAGTAGTACTTTGGAGAGCAGAGGCAGAAGAGGAAAGGCATAAACTGATAGGTTTTTCCAGCTGAAGGACAGAGCGTCCACTTTCCAAGCTTGTTTGTGGGAAGTCCTTGTGCAAAATTTGTCCAATTGATAGTTCTGGGGGGAGGCAAACAGGTCTATATCTGGGGTCCCCCATTTGCTTGTCAAAATGTTGAAAATCCTTGGTTCCAGTTTTCACTTGTGTGGGTCCATGAGGTTTCTGCTTAGTTCGTCTGCCAGTGTATTTAGTTTTCCTGGCAGGAATTGAGCTTGTAGATGCACTTAGTAGCTCAGGGCTGTGTTCCACAATGCCATGACTAGTCTGCAGAGGGGGGTAAGAATGTGCACCTCCCTGCTTGTTTATGTACCACATAACAGTGGTGTTGTCTGTCTTTACCATTAATTGTCCTGGAAGAATGTGGTCCTTGAAGTCTGTCAGAGCATTCTGTACAGCTAACATTTCTTTTTGATTGATATGCAGGTGCATTTGACTTGGGTTCCATTTGCCCTGAATGCACTTCTCTGTCAGGTGAGCCCCCCCATGCATAGTCTGTTGTTAGGGTTTGGGTGGCAGGGGGTAGTGTGAATGGTAGTCCCTTATTTTGGTGGCAGGCGTCTGCCTACCAAAGAAACTCTAGGCGTAGGCAAGGTATGATAGGAATCATTGCTTCTAGATCCTGAGAATGTTGACACTATAGGCTTTTTAGATACCACTGTAGTTTCCTCATATGCAGTCTTGCAAATGGAATTAGAAGAATGCAGGAGGACATGAACCCCAAGGCTTGTAGTATTTGCCTTGCAGATAGCAGGGTATTTGTGGCCACTTATTTGAAGTAGGTTGTCAAATTAATTTGTTTCTCTGGCGTGAGGAAAGCCATCTGGGAAGTTGTATTCAAGCTTGCTCCCAGGAATATAATTTGTTGACAGGGTACCAGGCGTGATTTATTTTCATTTATGGTGTACCCCAGACAAGTTTGCACCCTTTGTACAAAGGCCAGATGATTCAAAAGTATGTCCTTGCTTTCTGCCTGAATTACACAATCGTCCAGGTATGGGTATATTTGAATATTTCTTTGCCTGCAAAATGCAATGACTGGAGCTAGGCACTTTGTGAATACCCTGGATGCAGTAGATAAGTCAAAGGGCAGTGCAGGGAACTGATAGTGCGTGTAGCCTGCTTTGAAGCCTAGGTATCTTCTGAAAGATTCCCTGATTGGAATGTGCAGGTATGCTTCCTTTAAATCTAGTTTTGCCAACCAGGCATCTTTGCCTAGCATAGGGAGCAACTGGTGAAGAGTCAGCATCTTGAATTTTGGAATCACCAAAAAGGTGTTTAGAGTAGACAGGTCCAGGATAGGATACCATGAACTGTCTTTTCTGGGTACCAGGAAAAGTCTCGAGTAGAAACCTTGCCCCTTTTCCTCTTCTGGTGCCAACTGAATAGCCCCCTTGCTTAACAAAGAAAGTACTTGCATTTGGGCCTCTGCCCACTGATTTGGGGGTAGATCTGGCCATCCGCTTGGTGTTGGTAACGTGTGGAAGTGAAATCTGTATCCCTGGGACACTATATTTAAAACCCACTTGTCCTGGGTAATGAGTTCCCAGTTCGTTGCATGAAGAGTAATCTTTCCCCCGAATGGGGCAGTTAGTTGAGAAGTGCTTGGAAGTTTTAAAAGACGTCATTGAGACAGTTTACCATAGGGGGAGTTTTATTACTCCCAGATTTGGAATTGGAGGCCCCCCACTGCTTAGTCCTGTGCGTATCCTGGGACTGAAGCCAGGGAGCTCTGCTGGATCTGGGTTTGGAATGAGAAGGTCTGGAAGAGGCAGGAAATGGCCAATTCTTGGAAGGCCAACGCCTACTAAACATTGGAGGTTGTACTTGTAAAAAAATCTTTAACAGTTTGCATAGATGTTGCTTTTTCCTCCATCTTTTTAAGAACTTCTTCTGCCTTGTTGCCAAGCAGGCAGTCCTGGTTTAAGGGAGCACCCAGTAATTTTGCTTTAACATGATCTGGCAAGGATTGCTCCTTAAGCCAAGCATGCCTTCTAAGTACAGACCCAGTTACAGCAGCCCTGCAAGATGCCTCTAGTGAATCAAAACCACATTGCAAAGTATGTTTTCCAACTTGTTCAGCTGAGTGCATTAAATCCTGTAAATCCTTATTTTCAGCACAATCAGGAATCAACATCACTTTCTGTTTAAGCAATCCAATAATATGCTGCTGATACTTTAACATATGAAACTGGCAGTTTCAGGCCCTAATGGCTAAAGCTGCAGAACTGTATACCTTCTTACCCCATCTATCTAGTGCCCTGAAGTCTCTATCAGAGGGGGTAGGATTTTTGGCAGTAGTAGCTTTAATATCCTTGGGTCCCTGTGAAATGGTCTCAGGATCCACAGTAGAATTTTTAAAAAGGAACTTGTGAGAGTCAGGGACCCTGTAATATCTGTCAGGTTTTCTGTGAGCAGAAGGTAAAGAGTCAGGGGCCAAGCTAGATTCCGAAAAGGCATCATCAACAATGTCTAGTACAGGAGGTATAGCTAAAGGCCTGTGCTGGGGCAGTAGTAAGAAATTCCTAAGCCTCTTTTTAGAATCAGAGAAATCCTGACTTTTCCAACGAAAATGCTCCCTGAGAGTATGCAAGGTTTCACCAAAAGAGAAATCCTCTGGGGAGAAGCAGAGGGAAGAGAGTCCTTTGTATCAGAATCCTCATAGGTAGACAAGGGTAAATCCTGATCATCAGAGGAAACAGAAAATTCAGAATCCTGGTCGGAAGAAATATAAGCAAACTCAGTCCTAGATCTCTTAAATGGGGAAGGCTGGCTTCCCCTGATTAAAATAATAACGTCTTCAGCCATTCTTATCATTTGTTTTTTAGGCACAGAGGCCTGACCATGCTGTCTGGGCGTCAGTTTTCTAGGCATGGTATGAGTTTTAGGCCTTGAAGAAGAAGATGGCATTGGTTTAATACGCAAGTCAGTAGGCCTGAATACACCCTCAGAAGCCGATGCCTGCACAGGCATACCAGACTCCGAATGGGTCTCAGTAGAGGCCTGCAAATCTGAAGTAGCGGGTATCAGGGGCTGCAAAAGCACCTCACTGAGTACCAGCGAACTGGCAACTGGCTTAGGAGAAGCGTTGTCAGCAGCTTTGGACCTAGGCGGTCTGTCTCTGTCTTTATCTTTGCGTTTTTTTTGGAATGTCAGTAGTCGGATGGCTTACCGAAGACATATCAGGATAATTGAACAGAGCACCAAAATATTTAGAAGCGAAAATATACCGATGATGGATAGTTCATGGTTTAAATAAGGCACAAAACCAACAGCGAGGTACGTCGTGGTCAGGGCCTAGGCAAGGAATACAGTATGAATGAAAATCTTTATGAGGTATTTGCTTTCCACAAGTAATGCAATTATTTACTTTTACTGACATTGGTTTAGAGCAAGAAAAAGTTTCCCCAACGGGGTACTTAGCTTTTAGTTTAAGACTTCAGTTCTGAAACTCAAAAACGAAAATTTCAGGAGTTAGCTGACTGGCACTTGCAAACTGTTTCTGCTTCGGGCACCGCACAGCAAGAAAGACTGATGTAATGGCATCGGCTGCATGTTTTATACCCCTGACGACCTGACGTCATGAAAGAAGGGACAGCAACCGACGCAGGACCCAAGACTTTGTTAATCTGGCCAACTGAGGGCTACTGCAAGCAGATAACCCAAATGTGATGACTGCAACAGTGAAACATGAAGAACATCAAAGACTGAACTTTATGCTATACATCTAAAGTAACAATATTAAGATATGATACAAAAGACTGCCTGGAAACTATGAGAATGACTAAACAGGACTAGTGAAACAAACCATACATTTGATTGTACAGCATCACATTTTTGCACTTAGTAACAGGAATATCTGTTACAGTGTGACTCAAGGATTTGTATGTGTCTAAGAAAATGTCCCTTTATCCACAGTTGTTCATTATTAACAGCACTTAACTAAAGCAGAATTGACAATAAATGAGTTTTTCTAGAATCTTAGAGCTGCAGTTTGAAATTAATTTACATCTTCTTCACAGTAGGCAAAAACAACTTTCAAATCTATAAAGCAAGTTGCTGACCATTTTTCAGGTATGGCATTACAACTAGTTCCTGAGAAGCTTTGTTTCATTTCTTCATACCCTATTCAACAACATTAATCCTACGAGTTTCTTAGTGCTGTTTGGCAGGTAATTCAAGTAAATAATGTAGGGTCCTGCTTTATTAAATTAATTTAAATCACGTAGTCAAGTAGTTAAAGAAACAAAACCAGAAGGATCAAAGTACTTCTGTATCATGACCACTACCACTGTTCTGCACATACCTAAACTGCAAGTAGCACTGTGGTGAATATGCTTATCTGACTTAAAGGTTGGGGAGACAACAGAACTGAGAGAGTGAGAGGGCTGCACCTGAAATCAAGGAATAGTGCTGGCTGCACTACGACACCTGGGGTAAGGTAAGCAAAGCAGCAGTCTACGATAAGATACAACTGCTTGCAAAAATCACAGAAGGTAAAAGACACCAGCGAAGCTAGTCATCTGTTAGCGTCACAGGATTCTCCTCCAACAAATCCCTTTTTCTCTTCCAATAGTAAGTACATAGAACACAGTCTACAATTAACCTAAAGTGAACCAATGGGAGGACAATTATTCATTTCTGTTAACCAGGAGCACATATCAGCCAAAGGCTAAAAACACATGCTACCATTTCTAGTTCTTTAGTTCTGTTCTCAACAGTCTTAACTGAACATAAAACAGATTTAAATAAGATATGTCAAAAATCATGGCTTATAGATACTAAAGCAATGGATTCCACTGAACCCAAGTCTCTGGTTAGCAGTGGTGGCAGCACAGAAGAACTAATGTTTTAATAAAAAGGTTGGCTACAAAATATGTAAAAACTATAGAGGCAAAGAATTTTCAGTAAAGGTTTTAAGATGCACAGTGCAAAAACACTATTGATCAGAATGAGACAATCATCACAAAACTATCATCAACGGCATGTATTTTAGCTTTCTTCAATGAACTTCAATTTCACACAGCAATATAGTTAAAATTATGCAAAGTACAAGAAAACCTTGCAAATTAAATTTCTCTGCATTTTTATACTATACTGAATGTATTTTCTGGAAACATACAAAATCTGTGGAACACATTGCCATCTAGTGGCATAAATGAAGAAAACGCCAGCTAGCCCAGGTCTGGCTACAGTAAAACAGGTCAAAATCTACTTACCTGAGGTAGATGCAAAGCAGTCTGGAATAAATGGGGACCACACAGTACTATAAATGACACCTTCATGGCCTTGAAATGTACGTACTAACTGGCCGACAGATGGATCCCACTAAAATAAAAAATAAAGGAAGACGAGTTAGTACTTATCTCTCAACCTGCAGATATTGAAAAAAAAGAACAATGGCTCTTGAAAAATAGGAACATCCAGATAGAAATGTGGACATGTAATTAGCACAACATTTGAATACCAAATAGCACGCTACTCTTACCTCTTATAGCAAGAACAGAGGATACTGCTCAGAAACACATTTAAAAAATAGAGAGTGACAAAAATGATTGGTAAATATAACCACATTATCAGAGTCAGTGTAAAATCTGCAAACTTTAATGAACTGTATTGCAAAATTCTACCACACAAGGCCATTTATTTTCCCTTTAGCAAAAGGGAGTTGTAAGATGTGCGTTCTCTTTCTTTAAATTACTGATGCCACTAGTATGTTGGTCATGTAGTATGTTTCTTTGTGTACAACAAAGCTTCAAAAATCACAAGTGATGAGGGGAATTCAGAAAATAATAATAAGGGGTAAATCAAGCCTAAAAATAGGAACATACCTCCAAAAATAGGGCCTCCTAAATCAGGTCTGAAAACAGGAATGTTGTTCCAAAATGAGGACAGTTGAATGGTTTAAATAAGTAAGGCATCTTGAAGGCA
Source organism: Protopterus annectens (assembly GCF_019279795.1). Classification (NCBI taxonomy): domain Eukaryota; kingdom Metazoa; phylum Chordata; order Ceratodontiformes; family Protopteridae; genus Protopterus; species Protopterus annectens. Next base: position 523,784,995 of record NC_056726.1, on the reverse strand, counting down.
CAACCTTAAGATGTTAATGACTGACATAACTGTAGCAAACAATCAAAAAAGCATAGTAAAGGTTCACAAATAAAAGCTCAAGATGATCTTCATGGGGAATCTGTCTTCCATACTGGCATTTACCCTTTCTGGATGACATGAACCCCACAAGCAACAAAACAAAAGGTAAAAGATATGAGCAAAACCCCCAATGGGGCACTAATCTGAAATACGGCTTGGTGAACCAGCAAACAAAGTGAGCTTTCAAACTGACGATCAAAGATGGTGCTTAGACTTGCATCAAAGAAGTGCTGAGGATGATATGTCCGGACATCACCTTCATACCTTACACTGTATGCAGGGAGCATATGTATGATATACGGCATACCCTTAGAAACCTAAATGCTTTGGTATACCGGCTGGACGTTGGGCTGCCCTTGGCAGGGGATTCTTATTGTAATGAATACTGCAACAGTGAAATGGAAGGACATCAAAGGAAAAAAATGGAAGGGAGTGTAGCCCTCTACATGAGGGAATATATCAAGGCAACAGAACACAGAAATGAAAAAAAAAGACAGAAAACATCGAAGGTCACAGTGGGGATTAGAAATTACAAGACAAACTGCCTATGGGTAACGCACAGCACCCCAGTCCTCATGAGAAAGGAAATATGAAATAAAAGCCAGCAGGTGTCATCCTTAAAACAGCAGTGAAAGCAAAGCAAAGGGAGACTTTAATATGTCAGAAGTTAACTAGAGAGGGAAGGCTTTTGTGTACCTTTTGGTAGCTTACCAATGCAAAAGGACAGAGAATGTGCATTGAGCAAACCAGGCCAAATTACTTACTCAACATTATGAAGGCTTTTTTCCTTGGAAGTGTCTCTATATGGTATTTCTGACAGCAGCCAGGAGAATTTGTGTGTTTTCAGATACCAATGTAACCTGGTGGATATGTACAGCCTGTTAAAGAGTTAAGGGACCATATATTTGTCATACCACAAATTAGCCACAATCTGGGAATTAATTATTCAAGTGTGTTAACACACATGGTAACATCAAATAACTCTTATCCCTGCCCTCATCGTCCTCAGTCTGGGCATTACTCAATCCCACAGCAAGATGGCAAATTAGATGTTAGGTTTTATGGTAATGGCTGCTACAAAAGCTATTATGTGCAAATGGAAATCAGCACTGCCTCCTGCTAAGAAAGAATACTGTACTACACTATCTAAGCTATACTCAATGGAATGTAAAGGGCAGAGAAGGTCTGGTTATAAAACAGACCACAAATCTGGCCCTACTCCACAGAGAGCAGACTTACTATAGTAATGGTGAAGCACATATATGTTTAAAAAAGGACTTAAAGCTAATTTCTGCAATCCCTGTTTAGTTTTACTTCTAATCTCATAATATCACACTTACTGCAATACGTCTCAGAGCCTTCATAAACCATTATTAAAATAACTCCGTGTTGTGAACCGAGCCTCCCCCAATTCTTCCTACTGTCATTGATTTGAATTTTTTAATAAAAAGAAAATATTGTATTCATTAAGGCGTTATGATACTAAGTATTTAATGTATTTTCAGTATCCATTTGAAATGTCAGGACCCACTACAGTGGGTCCCAAAACAGAGAGAATGAATGACCAATAAACAGACTTACACATATTAAGTCCCAGACGGCAATTTCCTGTGAGTATTCCCTTTTCTCCATGGTGCAGCAATCTCAGCATTAGTACATATAAGTTTGGGGAGAAGGGATGCAAAAAATAAGTTTAAAGGAGAAGAGCAATGTTTGGATTCACTCTTCTCCCAGCATTTTCAATCCTTTTTTTTTTTTTTTTTTTTGCGCAAGTGCTGGCCCTCAGAATTTTAAGTGCAGATATTTCAAAAGGGAGACACGACAGTGGCAGGAAAAATTGAATATACGGTAAAAGTTATAACTCGGTTATGGAAAACATTTCAAATTTATTTTGAAAGAACGTTTATTAAATAAATTATATACTGACAGGAATACTGAATTATATTGCAGGGCTTTGTTTGTTAATAGAGAAAACACAGAGTTAATTTGTTTGATTTTTATACGGAATCTAGATTAGATTATGTGAAAGGAGAAATTATCTGTAATATTGTGTATAAAGGGGGTTAGGTATATTGCATCCAAGTGTTCATTAGGCTTCACTACATATATACATGGATTAAATGTCCAGATAAAGGATTATTGACACAGATACCAAGGTTAAAATATTTTGATATATGCAGTGAAGGATTACGGGCCTCATAGGCTTGCAGCTGAAAGTTATGAGTGGTCCATTTATCTGGCATGACAGCAACAGAGCTTCTAGGCAAAGCTGTGAGTGGCAGAAGCAGGGCCTATTTTAGGCACCAGGGCCAGGAGCTGTAGCTCCATTAGCCCCGCCGTTACTCCAACCCTGGATATAAGGGAGCAAATCAGAAAAGTAAAAATAAAAATGGTTAATGATATAGACACTCACTGCAAAAGCCACTGTACCTGGATCCTTAATGATGGCACCAGTCTGACCAATTGGTTGTTATTACATAATATATAACAAATAAATAACTAAAGCACCTTGCATATTATATTACAAGATTACACTGTGGACCACCTTAGATGACTCCAGCAACATTTAATGAAATAATTATGTTACCAGTTTGCAATCATGAGGACATTTAGTTATTCATAGCCCATTTCTCACTTTTATATCTGAGAATAGACTAAAAAGTAGCCCAAGCACATAGCCCTGCGTATGACACAAGCGGCAAACACTAGCTGGATAGACAAGTAATTCCTACCATGAGGACGTCTGAGTCATGCTGCTTAACCAGTGTTTCCCTACTGAATTAAAAAAATAAATAAAAGATCAACAACATGCTTTTCATTTGTTATTTTTTTAGCTTAATCATTTCTGCATAACATAAGGTTTCTTCCTACTTACACAAGCCTATTTTGGTCAAGAATCTCCATTCCCTGACCCATGATTTAGATTAAAAAGATAAAACTAAACATTTTTAACAAGTATGTCTCACTTGCCAGTTCTGATATACCTGCTCATTCTGAAAAAAAATCCCTTAAATAGCAAAATTCTTTAATGACAACAGCAATCAGTCATACAGATTTTACAGGACAGATCATACACTATCATTAGATATGGGAGCAGACCTTAAGAAAAACAAAAATTCATTTTTGTCTTTCCTTTTTGCCTGCATCAAATAAATTTGCTACTTAATGATTCTCCTATCTCCTGTTACCATCTGGAGGTGGAGGCTCAATTTTCTTAAGCCTTGTGGCATCTCTTCCCTGAGACAAAATGGTCAGGAAAGTGGGAGAGAGAACAGTCTTACTCACTCTGAACTGGTGCACGATTTTCACAAATCTAAGACTTGTGATGGTCCTAAAATGGGTGCAAAACAGAGATCCTGTTCTCACTGTCTTCCTAACTAATTCCATAAATATGTTACTGGTTCTGAATGATAATCACTGCATTTAAGATGTTGCATAAGTGGGTCAGGAAGGAAAGAGCTCAGACTAATGCTGAACATTTGCTCTCTAAACAAGCATTAAGAAGACCAAAAATACAAGGTAATCCTCAAAACTTTCCATTTTCTTTCCACATTGTGCTGATATAGCTACTTCACATATCAAAAAACTTAAAGTTAAGCACCCATTTAAGATCTAAAAGATTTCCCAAGCTTCTGGTGAGAAAGAACCATTTCTTGTTCTCTGTGATCTACTTCGACCTTGGTTTTGCTCTGAAAGTATTTTCTAAATGTTCCATTTCTGCCACAACAGCAGCACTAATAAATCAAGGCATTCACATTTACATGTAGCTAGACAACTGCCAGATTTAGAATCAGTTTCAACACCACCTTTAGAATAACTGAACACTAGTAATCACCCTTCGGGATTCTTAGGAATAACAATCGACAAACAAAAACTCAGATCTCATACAGTGCTAGTGAACACCATGTGCAAAGGTAGTTCTGGGCAACCTTCCTCATCCAGAAGATTTATGGTACAGTCTCAGTCTCTCTCTCGAATTCAGGGTCACATATCCATCAGTATTGTAATGGTTTAAAATGACAGGTACTGTATAAGAAAACTTTGGTATTCCCTAGGAAATCCTCAGGCGCAGGCCACAGGTCACAATTTCTTTGGTAACATTCTTTATTTCATTTCTATCATTAATGCAGAAACTCTCTTGGTTGGTGTCAAGTATGCAAATAGTACAGTTGTGTACACTTACCATAAATGTAGATGTTCGAGTGTATTCACTGTTGCAGTCATTACATTTGGGTAATTTGCTGGCAGGTCCTGAATTCCAAAGTCTTGGGTCCTGCGTCGGTTACTGTCTTCTCTTCCATGACATCAGGTCGTCAGGGGTATAAAACGTGCAGCCGATGCCATTTTCTTTAATTTTTCTTGCTCCGATGTCAGGTGCCCCCCAAAAGGTAAAAGGTAGCAATATTATATATATATATATATATATATATATAGAGAGAGAGAGAGAGCAATACATGCATCAATATAAACTTTACCTTCATCTACAAGCAAATACACCACATAGGTTGTAGAAGATAGTGAAGGAAAGATAAACTTCAGAATGACAGGGGGGTGGCAGGAGGGTAACCTGGACTGCAACAGTGAATACACTCGAACATCTACATTTATGGTAAGTGTACACAACTGTACTATGTTCTTCGTGTTTCACTGTTGCAGTCATTACATTTGGGTAGAATCTCAAAGCTATGGTTGGGAGGCTGGAGCTAAACAGCATTAGATGCGGCTATAAGGCCCTGCAGCACTGCAGTGGCAAAGCCTGCCCTGGACATAGAGTAGAGGCAAATGGTAATGCTGTGTAAAGGTGTGAACAGAACTCCAAGTAGCAGCCTCTAGAATGTCTTTGGTTGGTACTCCTCTGAGAAAGCCTGCTGAAGTAGCTGCAGCTCTTGGGGAATGAAACCTAATGCCCATGGGCACAGGTTTACCATGGTGTAAGTAGCAGAAACAGGTGCAGTGGCTTATCCATTTTGAAATGGTCTGCTTTGAAATAGCCTTTCCTTCTGATCCTGAAGCATATGACACCAGTAACTGCTCAGTTTTTCTTACAGCTTTAGTCCTGCTCAAGTAGAATCTTAGCTGTCTGTGAACGTCCAAGGAATGCAGAATTCTCTCCCCTTTGTTCTGTGGATTTGGATAAAAAGTTGGCAGATGAATTGTTTGGTTAAGAGGCACACTGGAAACCATCTTAGGCATAAAAGTAGGATTTGTCCTCAGAGACACCCTGTCTGGGTAAAATATAATAAAAGGCTCTACAGCCATGAGGGTCTGTAGCTCTGAAACTCTTCTTGCTGAAGTAATTGCTAGTAGCAGAGCTGTCTTCCATGATAAGAACTTTAAATCAGCGTTAGCAGCTGGTTCAAATGGAGGCAGGATGAGTTTTTCCAACACATATTTGAGGTCCCATGCAGGCAATGGTGATCTTCTAGGGGGCCTTAAATTTTTGGCTCCTCTAAGATACTGCTTTAGTAAAGGATGAGAAAAGATTGGAGGCACTGTGTTGTAATGAGCCAAAATGGCAGAGGCATGGATTTTGATTGATGAGAAATATAGGCCTTTGTCAAGCATCCCAGTTAAGTACTGTAATATCTGAGGAATATTTGGTTCTGCTGTATCAGTTCCTTGTGCTTGATTCCAAGCACAGAATCTCTTCCATTTGTCAGCATAAGATTTTCTAGTACTAGGCCTTCTGGCTTTCAAAATGACATCCATCACCAGCTTTACTGAGAGGTGTTGCTTGTATGATTACCTGATTAGCCATGCTGCCAAGTTTAGAGTCTGTAGTTGATTGTGCAGGATCTGATTGTTTTGCTGGGACAGCAGTTGTGGTGTTTGAGGCAAGGTCCAAGCTGGGTATTGAGACAAGTTCCTTAGGATTGGGTACCAGTATTGGCGGGGCCAGTCCGGGGCAATTAATATCATCTTTGGCTTCTCTTGTCTGACTTTTAGGAGGACCTACGGCAGAAGAGGTAGAGGAGGAAAGGCGTAAACTGATAGTTTTTTCCAACTGAAGGCTAGGGCGTCCACTTTCTATGCTTGTCTGTGCTAAGTCCTTGTGCAGAATCTTTTCAGTTGATAATTTTGAGGAGAGGCAAATAGATCTATGTCTTAGCTCCCCCATTTCTCTGTTATCCTGCTGAAGACTTGTGGATTTAGTTTCCACTTGTGAGGATCCATAAGGTTTCTGCTTAAATCATCTGCCAGAGTGTTCTGTTTTCCTGGCAGGAATTGAGCTTGAAGATGTATTTGGTAGGTCAAAGCTGTGTCCGACAGTGCCATGGCTAATCTGCAAAGGGAGTAAGAGTGTGTGCCCCCTTGCTTGTTTATATAACACATGACTGTGGTGTTGTCCGTCTTTATCAGTAGTTGTTCTGGATGAAGTAAGTCCTTGAAGGCTGTTAGGGCATTTTGAACAGCTACCATCTCTTTCTGGTTGATATGTAGATGCATTTGTTTTGGTGCCCATATGCCCTGAATGCATCTTCCTGCCATGTGGGCCCCCCAGGCATAATCTGATGTGTCTGTTGTTAAGGTTTGACTGGCAAGGGGTAGAGTGAAGGGCCATCCCATGTTTTGGTAACAGGCCTTTGCCCACCATAGTAACTCCTGTTGCAGGCAGGGAATGAGAGGAATCATTGTTTCCAGACTGTGTGAATGTTGATTCCATAAACTTTTTAGGTACCATTGAAGTTTCCTCATATGCAGTCTTGCATATGGAATTAGTAGGATGCAGGATGCCATGAAGCCCAGAACCTGCAGAATTTGTCTTGCAGAAGAATGGGTTTTTGTTGCCATCAGTTTGAAGTAAGTAGTCAGTTGCCTTTGTTTGTCTGGCATAAGGTAAGCCATCTGGGCAGCTGTATTCAAGCTTGCACCCAGGAATGTTATCTTTTGAGAGGGTACCAGTTGTGATTTCTTTTTGTTTATAGTGTACCCTAGGCATGTTAGAAGCCTTTTCACAAACGCCAGGTGTCGAAGAAGAGTGTCCTTGTTCTCTGCTTGAATGAGACAGTCGTCCAAGTAAGGATATATTTGTATACTTCTTTGTCTGCAAAATGCAATTACTGGTGCCAGGCACTTTGTAAAGACCCTGGGCGCAGTAGATAAGCCAAAGGGCAGTGCAGAGAATTGGTAATGCATTAAGCCAGCCTTGAATCTGAGGTATCTTATGCACGATTGTCTGATTGGGACATGCAGGTATGTTTCTTTTAGGTCTAATGTCACCAGCCAAGCATTCTTGCCCAGCATGGGCAGAAGCTACTGCAAAGTCAGCATTTTGAATTTTGGAATGTTCAGGTATGTGTTCAAAATTGATAAATCCAGTATTGGCCGCCAGGCCCTGTCCTTTGTGGGTACCAAGAACAGTTGTGAGTAAAAACCGTGTCCTTTTTCCTGTTCTGGTACTGGTTGAATGGCCTCCATGGTTCTCAATCATCGGGGGAAGAGACCTAGAACCTTTATCTGACAATTTCAGTATTATTAATTTGACTGAACATGTTTTTTCTAATGACGAGATTAATGTTTTAAAACTTGATCTTAATTTTGTTCCACATTCTAGAGCTAATTATGTTAGGACAGTTATTGACATTAAGCAATACACTAGAAAGTTGAATCTGCATTATTTATTGCATAACGTATCTGTTTCTAACCAAGTTTTTATTAAACCTTCAATTTACTGTCCTAGGTTACAGCACACCATTAGGGTTTTTAAAGAGACTTGCATTCAAGATGTGGATTTTATGTTAAACAACAGACCTAATTATTACAATAATTTATCTACCGTTGAAAGGAAAGCTCTTAAGAACTTACAATCTATGGCTAACAAATGTAGGTTTATGAAAAGTGACAAGGGTAGTAACATAGTTATTATGGAAAGGGACCTTTATGTTAAAGGAATAATGGACATACTTAACAATAGGGACGAGTATGAAATTGTTTCTCTTTTTGACATCCATCGGTGCCAACGTTTAATACATTCGCACTTGTATGAAGCTCTTATGAGTGGTGAAATTAGTCATGACTTGTATGAGTTTTGTGTTGTAGAAGAACCCAGAATAGGGGTTATTTTTGGGATACCCAAAACTCACAAGTCAGTTAGTAATCCACCGTTCAGCCCCATTGTGTCCTCCCATCACTCAATCACTGAGAGGTTGGCTTTGTTCATTGACGCTCTTTTGGGACCTATCATAGCCAACGAACCTTCATATATCAGTGATTCTTGGCATTTTTTAAGCAATATTAACACCTTTGCTTTAACACAAGGTTTCGACCCCTGCAAACACATCATGTTCACCATCGATGTAGTTTCATTGTACACTTGTATTCCGCATGATGAGGGGGTCGAAGCAGTTCGAAGTTTTTTGACCATTCACCATTCAGGTTTCACCAATAATGCAATTTCCCCTTATTTGTAGGTTTTTAGAGATTATTTTGGACAACAATTTTTTTCTTTTTGAACAAGTCTATTATAGACAAAAAAGAGGTGTTGCTATGGGGTCTTCAGCAGCCCCTGCCTACGCTAATTTAGTTATGTTATGGTGGGAGCGCCAATTTTTTCCTTTCCTGACAAGTAAATACAATATTTCTTTTTATTGTCGTTTCGTTGACGATTTGTTTTTTATTATTGAAGGTGACAAGTCAAAGGTGGAGACTTTTATTTCTGACATTAATTCCCTTTCAAATTATTTGAAATTTGTTATTGGTAGCAGTGGGTTAAATGCCAACTTTTTGGATGTTTCCCTAAGATGGGACTTCAAAGAAGGGAGATTACACAGTTGCATTTACGGGAAAAAGACGTTTAACAACGGGTATTTGCACCATAGGAGCGGACATCCTAAACATGTAATTGCCAATATTCCTAGGGGGCAGTTCATTAGGGCTAGCCGCATGACTTCGAAAGAAATTTGACTTGTTTCATGAATTTGATTTTATCATTTCTTTATTTTTAGATAGGGGTTATGATAAATCATTATTAACTCAAACAGGAGCTGACATTTTTAGTAAACGGGTGGTTCAGTATCCACCTTTACTGAACCTGAGTTTGGACAACATTAATCCCCATGTCAATAAGGTCAATAGTAAACAACTAAACGTGAATTTGATCTGCTCCCTAGAAATGAACTCTGATTGCCAACGCATTCAACGCATTATGGCAAGGAATTGGAGAGTTATTAAAGGGAACTCTGATATTTATGACATTTTAGGGGACAAGCCTTTATTTGTCCAGAGAAATAATTTTAATTTGAAAAGGATTCTGGAAAACCATAGTAGTGGCTCTTGTAGTGTTTTAACTGACAAGAAGGGTATGCACTGTTGCCATCAGTGCAACATGTGCAGGTTCATTTCTTTAGGGCCTTACATTTCGGTTGCTTCATTTGAAAGGACCTTGTCAGTTCCTGGCTATGTTAACTGTTGCACTTCAGGTGTCAATTACATTGCCTTATGTTCTTCATGCACCGCATTTTACACTGGAATGACCACTAGACAGTTAAAAACACGTATTAGGGAACATTTGTACTGTATAAAAACTAGAGATGAAACTAATGCCCTATTTAAACATTCTACTGTTTGCCAGTCTTTTAATAAATTTTTGTTTTCTGTTCTTGAGGTCTGTCACAAAGACATGGGGGATGGGGATTTCAAGAACTACTTGTTACAAAGAGAGACTTATTGGCAAATTAAATTAAAATCTGACTGTCCCCCTAGTCTCAATGAAGCAGTTAATGTAAAATGTTTTTTAAAGTACCGTAAACTTAAGATGAACAAAGATAATGACACAGTTTGTCTTCACATTGTTTGAAAATTAAATTTGTTTCTTTAAGGTAGTAGATTTAATCTACATACATTTTTTAATTGATTAATTGCACATGTGATTTGTTTTTAAGCATTTAAACCTGTGATTCATGTTTTTACATCATTCTGATAAAGTCTTTTGACGAAAGCGGATAATAAATTGGTACACGCTATTTTTTGAAGTTCTGTTTTGTTGCCTCAACCCTGGTTTTTGGATTTTATTTGTTCTTGTTTGGTCTTCACCTTTTGAATGGCCTCCATATCCATGAGGGACGTAACCTGCTTCTGTGCCTCTGCCCATTGATTTTTGGGGAGATCTGGCCAACCGTTTGCCATTGGCAGAGTGTGGAAATGGAATCTGTATCCATGTGATACTATGTTTAGTACCCACTTGTCCTGGGTTATTAACTGCCAATTTTGAGCAAAAAGTGCTAGTTTTCCCCCTAAGGGTGCTGTCAAAAGATAAGTGCTTGGTGTAGGCAGAGGGAAGTCATTGGGACTGTTTTCTGTAGGTTTGCTCTTTATCTCCCCCTGATTTGAAGGTAGATGCGCCCCATTGCTTTGACCTGTATGAATCTTGTGCCTGGTATCTGGAGCCCTTTGGGAGTCTGGATTTGCCCCTCTGAGCTCTGTCTAACACAGGAAAGGACCAATGTTTTGTAGGCCAGTGTCTACTGAATCTTGGTAGCTGCACTTGTAGGAAGTCTTTAACAGTTTGCATACACTTAGCTTTGTCTTCCATTTTCTTTAAAACCTCTTCTGCCTTAATACCAAACGAAGAATCATGCTGTAAAGGTGCATCTAGCAATTTTGCTTTAACATGATCGGGTAAATTTTGTTCCTTTAACCAGGCATGCCTCCTAATCACAGATCCAGTAACTGCGGCCCTGCAGGAGGCCTCTAAGGAATCAAAACCACATTGCAAAGTATGCTTTCCAACCTGTTCAGCTGCATGCAATAATTCCTGCAATTCTTTATTTTCTGCACATTCTGAAATCAACATCATTTTCTGTTTCAGCAATCCCATAACATGTTGTTGGTACTTAAGCATGTGAAATTGACAGTTTAAGGCCCTGACTGCCAAGGTTGCAGATGTATAAACCTTTTTTCCCCATCTGTCTACTGCCCTTGAATCTCTGTCAGAGGGGGTACGTTTTTTTGCTGTTGAGGCCTTAACTCCGTTTGGACCCTGTGAAATAATTTCAGGGTCAGCAGCAGGGTTTCTAAATAAAAATTTATGTGAGTCAGGGACCCTGTAATATCTGTCAGGCTTACTGGGAGCCGGAGGTAAGGAGTCAGGGGTCAAGCTTGAATCCGAAAACACATCATCCACAATGTCTAAAACAGGGGGAATGGCTAAAGGCTTGTGCTGAGGGAGAAGAAGGAAATCCCTGAGCCTCTACTTTGATTCTGAGAAGTCTTGACTCTCCCAGTGAAAATGCTCCCACAAAGTATGCAAGGTTTCTCCAAATGAATAATCCTCTGGAGGAGATGCAGATGGAATAGACTCCACAGCATCAAAATCCTCAAAGGGAGGTATAAATAATTCCTGATCAGAAGGGGAATCAGAAGAAATAGAAACCTGATCTAAAGATTCATAGTCAGTGTCTTGCCTAGGCCTCTTATCTGGAGGGGGATGGGTACCCCTGATCAAGGTAATAAGGTCTTCAGCCATTTTGATCATCTGTTTTTTAGGCATAGAGGCCTGTGCACATGGCTCAGGTGTTGTTTTTTTAGTTTTAGAAGTTGTCTTTGCCTTTGGTTTTGCAGCTGTTGTCGGTTTGATATATAAATGGTGAGGTCTGAATACACCCTCAGAAGCCAGTGCCTGCTCAGCGGCTCCGGACCCATCCGAGGGAGATACATCCGTCGGTCCAATACCTTGAGTATCTTGCAGCATGCCGGACTCCATATGGGTGTCGGTAGAGGCCTGCGACTCGAAGGTAGCGGGTATCAGGGGCTGCGAAAATGCCTCACTGAGTACCGGCGACTGGCTTAGGAGAAACTTCATCGTCGGTTTTGGATCTCGACTGCCTTTCTCTGTCCTTTTCTTTGCGTTTTTTATGTACTCCGGTAGTCGTATTGCTATCCGACGACATTTCTGGGTAGTTAAATCTGTTTCCAAAATACTTTGATGCAAAAATATACCGACGCTTAACAGTGCGTTGGTCAAATCTAGCATAAAACCAACAGCCAGGCACGTTGTGATCAGGGCCTAGGCAAGGAATACAGTGTAAATGGAAATCCTTATGAGGTATTTGCTTCCCACAAGTAATACAATTATTAACTTTTTCTGACATCAGTAAAAAGCAAGAAAAGAGTTTCCCCAATGGGGCACTTAGCTTTAGTGAAGACTTCGGTTCTGAAACTCAAACTCGAATATTTCAGTAGTCGGCCGACCGGCACTTGAGAAATACTTTTGCTTCGGGCACTGCGCGGCAAGAAAGACTGAAGAAAATTGCGTCGGTTGCATGTTTTATACCCCTGACATCATGGAAGAGAAGACAGCAACCGACGCAGACCCAAGACTTTGGAATTCAGGCCGACTGAGGGCAACCTGCCAGCAGATTACCCAAATGTAATGACTGCAACAGTGAAACACGAAAGCATCAATGTAATAAAACCATTTACTTCCAGTATCTATCTTTTTTTATCAGACAAACACAGGACATGGGGTGAATGCATGCAACCTGATTATACAGGGACAGTGGCCTCCTTCTCTCCATGTTCTGCACCTCATTCTAAAGAAGATTACAGCAATGGAATTATCCATCAAAGCATTTCAGAATGGACTATGTGTGTGTGTGTGTGTGTGTGGGGGGGGGTGTTATATGAGCAAAGATAATGCTCCTGGAACATGGCACATAAACAAGTATGGAGGAGTTCATTCTTCCTAGATGTGCAGGTCAACAAGAAGTACATGGAGGTTCTCCTTGTGTTTAAAGATTAGTAAGAAGGTGGAATTAGAAAGAAACCAAAATGTATTTTCAGACAGTCTCATATGGACATGTGGCAACTTCACCAAGACGTTTTCAGAGAATTTATGAAAAAGTGGAGAGTTGCTAAAGGAGCTCAGTATTATAGCAAGTCTTGTGACACAGAGAAGCAAACAGTACTGTGAGTTTACTCAAAGTCATTACATTGATAAACTGTAGATGTACTGAGCTGAAATTGAGGTAGTGAAGTTTTCCCTTACCTCCAAAGGCTGTGTTTACTAGGAGTGAGTTTATGTAGAATCAGAAGAAAGTCAAGGGGGGATTCACTTCTAAATAAACAATTATTGCTTTTGAAAGTTGACTTTTTTCAGCTTTACATCTAAAACATTTTGTGATAAGAGTATTCTCTAATTTGTCACTGCCAATCCATTCCTAGGATGGACATGTTTGCCTTCCCAATTCAAGCTCAACTTCCACAGTTCCTCATAAAAGATATGGATGCTCCTTGGTAAAACTCAGGAAAATGACTTTTGTACACTTTTCCTCCAACCCTCTGACGGAAAAAGATCTAGTAAAGGCATATTAAGAAGCCTAAGTCTTATGCAGCTAAAGGGAAAGGTTTGGATACTTGAATAAATCCAAAAGTGTGGCACAGCTCAGGTTGGTTTTGACTATGACAATGGATTACCTTTTTCATCACAGCAGTCTTTGATTATCTTGCTCTTCCATTAGGATGCAATCGTCTATATTCTCAACGTGTCTTCCAAAGAATTCAGTGTTATTTTCCATTACCACTATTAAGCTGATCCCAAAGAGAATTCTTCACAACAGACTTCTTATGACCTTTAATTCTGAAATGGGATTTGAAATCTATTTAGATCTGTTCAATGCTCTTTTTGAAGCACTGTATGATGTTCCTTTTAAAGTTCATTCCTGGAAAACATTTTTATTTACTACTATGAAATATGTCAAAAGACTGCCTTAGCTACACCCAGCACTGATGTCCAAAGTGCATCTTGATTTTCCTTTCTAGTCCTTCCTTTATTTCTAAAGTTTTCTGATGACATCACCCAAAGATCAGCAGCTCTCTTTTTTTTTTATCCTCACTTGTAGAACAAACAGGAGAAGCTTTGCATTATTTGGATCCCGACAAAAAACACAGGCTTTACAAAGTTATGGCTTTTATTACGATGTAATTTACAAGCATTTGACAGGTCAGTTTGTACATATTCTGAAAGGTAAAGTTACTGCTGCAGCCCTCAGGAGGGATTCATCAGAGATATGTTGTTATCGTTATTAATTTTACAAACAGTTTTTTAACAATAAATAAGCACGAAATAA